>NW_028270136.1:5922500-6117500 GCF_056152115.1 Neolamprologus brichardi | reverse complement strand
TAGTGGAAATGTGAGGAAAAGACAATTAATGGTAAGATGAGGTGAACAAGGAGGAAGGTAGAAGGTTCACTGCAGGTGAGCGTTCCTCTTCTCAGCTGCCTGTTTCAATGAAGTATGAGGGGAAAACACATCTGTTGCTGCAGGGACGGGAGTTTGAGACCAAATCCAAGATTCTGGCAGCCTTCTTAGCAAAATCCAGATGACCTGACATCTGCCGTGCCCTGGTAACATGAGCATGTATAGAAATTGGCATGTTCGCTTGGAAATTGCAGTAATGCATATGAGTGATATCCATGATAAAGATGCTTCCATTTACATGCTGACTAATCCAAGTGATGGACTGGTTTTTTCAGAGGCTTTAACACAGCAACTGCTATCATTTTGAGGCCTTTGTGGAAGTTGACACAAACAAAATTTGGACCAGCTCTACTTCCCGTTTGTGTTGGGCACGATGGGAACTTGTCAGGTGCATGCTATGAAAACATGAACAGAACGTGGATGACTTCTGACATATATTTTTTGAATACCTGCATTCACGCATTTATTTCTTTTCTTACTTCTGGACTGGATCAGCATTCCCCAAAATCTTCCTGAAAGCCTTCTGTTGATCCAAAAATTCCAGAGTAAAGATTGAGATTTATATATTTTGCAAACATATGTTAATAATCACTGTATGTGTTATAATGTCCATGCAAAGTTTGGTTCTGATTTTCCCATTCGTTGAGGAGATGATGGGGGAGGTTACATACATTATACTAAGGTAACTGCATGTCATTGACCTTTCCACTCTTGCCCATAGTTTATCTTTTGTCCTGTTCATTGGGTTGTTTTTGTGTGGTCGGTCTGAGCTCGTCGTCTTCACCTTACAGTGCACCTTGAGCTGACAGTTACTGTGAACTGGTGCTATGTATAAAAACAACCAAGTGAATAAAAACATATAATTCTGTAAATGGCATTAAATAAATGTTTCAAATTGATTTGAAATACCACAAACGTCACCAAAGTTTTAAGTAGAAAAAGAACAAATAATTCTCATAGTTTTGGTTCTTTCACTAAAGCCTACCTGTTATTTCTGAAGCTAAATGCTCCTGTTTATTGAACCTTCATACTTTGTCCTGTCCGATGTGCTAGACCACAAGGTGACAGTGCGTTTACCTCTCAGGTATTTAATCTGTACAGCCTCACTCGATTATTTAAAGCCTTGCTGCCTAAGCTGCTCGGCTAGTAGCTAAATAAAGCAGCCATGATTGGATGATATCTGTGCAGTGCTCTAAGAACCAAAGTGACTTTTTAATCTGGACTAAGGCCTGGAAGGGAAATTTGAGCAGCCATCCATTTGACCCAAGTATTCTGCCAGCACTTACAGTATATAAATGATGTGTTAGAACCAGAGGTATTCCATCAGGAGGGTGTAGGTGTTGGTAGCTGGCTGCTGTGTGGGCCCGGATCCAGCCCACACACTGTGCTTACACATGGCCCACATACCGCACTGAATGACGGCCTTTTAGTGGCCCACACATGGGTCAGCACAAGGCCAGCTGCTGGCCCTGTGCTGACCCAGAACAGTTTCAGCTCTAGCCCCAGATGTCAGCCTGATGTGAACCTTAATCAAGCCATGTAATAACAACATGTAGAGCAAAAGTAACATGACGAAACTCTGCTCAGACAGCGAATGGACTGATTCTTATAGCACTTTTCTACTCTCCCAGATTACTCAAAGTGCTCTATACAAAATGCCACATTCACCCAACCACACACTTTATCTAAACTGAGTGCTTCCTAACTACATTCATAGTGTTGATATGCAGACTGGAGGAGTCAGGGATCAAACCACTAACCTTCTGATCAGTAGGTGACCTGCTCTACCTCCTGAGCTACAGCCACCCGGTGGTAAACATGAGTAAACCCTCACTAGGTTTTGGATAAAGTGTACACTCACAAACCTGTCAAACCTGCATTTGAAACATTGGCTACCATAGCAGTATTGCCAGACCTGGCCCACATCTGGTTGACATTCACCCTGCCATGCCAGAAGTCATGGCAGGGTGAATGTCATGTCTGCTATGTGGGTATAGCAGCATAACTAAGGGAGGATTCAGGGTCACCTGGTCCAGCCCTAACTATATGCTTTAGCAAAAAGGAAAGTTTGAAGCCTAATCTTGAAAGTAGAGATAGTGTCTGTCTCCTGAATCCAAACTGGAAGCTGGTTCCACAGAAGAGGGGCCTGAAAACTGAAGGCTCTCCCTCCCATTCTACTTTTAAATACTCTAGGAACAACAAGTAGGCCTGCAGAGCGGGAGCGAAGTGCTCTAATAGGGTGATATGGTACTACAAGGTCATTAAGATAAGATGGGGCCTGATTATTTAAGACCTTGTATGTGAGGAGCAGGATTTTGAATTCTGGATTTAACAGGAAGCCAAAACAGGAGAAATCTGCTCTCTCTTTCTAGTCCCTGTCAGTACTCTTGCTGCAGCATTTTGGATTAACTGAAGGCTTTTCAGGGAGTTTTTAGGACTTCCTGATAATAATGAATTACAGTCGTCCAGCCTAGCCCGTGGTGAATAGCTGATTGAAGCATTAATTAATGGCAGGACTTCTTTGAGCAGTCTTGTAGGAATGGGGTCTAAAAGACACGTTGATGGTTTGGAGGAAGTAATTACTGAAGTTAACTCATACCAATAAGTAAGGTCTCTACCACAGCAACAGTAAACAGAATCAAACCCAGTGCTCTGCAGCACAGTGAGTTAGCAGGAAGACCTACCTTACACGAGGGTTAAATGATCCATAGATATTAGAAGCAAACCTTTTGAAACAATGAATAATAGTTGAAGTCAGCCTGGTAAAGATAAACAGAAGCTGCTTGTTGTACCACCGTGCTCCCCGCTGTGTAATCTATTACTGTAAATGTTATTAAGAAAGGATCAGACTAAAGAAGGGTTTCAGAGTTTACTGTTCTGTTTTTATGTGAGGATGTGCTGAGCAGGCTCACTGATAGTTTGAGAAATGCCTGATGCTCTCATACTAGATTAAACGGCTGAGCTGTCATTTCCAGCACCTGCATGCATGTTAAAATGACCTGCTATGAATATTATATCTGAGCCTATAAGGCTGTGTGCCAGCTTCTCAAATAAAATAAAACTGTATCTGGTTGGTATGACTCGGGGGTGATGATTCATTTAAACTAACATACGAATCATGCCGTGACCATGTCTCTGTAAGACATTATTAAAGGAATTTAACCCAATGTTTATAGTCCACATTTAACTGTTTTACACTTTGGAACAGCTGACGGTGCTATTTGGTTCTTTCTTTGTGAATTTCTATTCTTAAGTTGTTTTTATCTTCTGGTTTTTGCTGATAAAGCAAGAATCATGTCAGTATCTGCTTCTTTCTGAACAGGATCTCCAAATTAGCCTCCAGTGTGCTCGTGTTTCTGGCTTTCATTAAAATTATTAATCATTAATTTTGGTTTCCACTGACCAACAAATGACTCAACATAAACACAAAGACGTGTGATTCAGTGTTCTTGATTCTGATCAGTATATTTGTGTCTCCACACAGGTAATGACACAGTTGCTTGGATTAGCAACAAAATGAAGAGCACTACAGAAGGTACGATCTCTTTTTCTAAATGTACTGCAGCCCTGCACTTCCACACGTTAAATCACTGCACACACCATTTACCAGAGTTACTGTTTTTATTTCTTTTTGCCTTTTTGCTTTTACTTCAGTGTAGTTTCACTTAGTTTCCATTGTGAGTTTGCTCAAGTTAGTTTTTATTTTCTGAAAATGTTTTCTTTCAGCCAGTTTTAGTGTTTATTAATTATTAATGTATGGATTTGGAAAAATCAGTACAAGTTTGTTTGTTTGTTTGTTTAAAAAAACAAACAAAAGTAAAGAACGTTTTGAAAGCAGCGGACAAACAAAGTGGAGTTGGCCTGTATGTGAATGTGTCTGTCTCTGTGTGTTAGCCCTGCGACAGACTGTCACCCTGCCTCTCGCCCTATAATAGCTGGGATATTACCTCTATATTATGAATTTATATTTAAGAGAACACCAGCCAAATGTTGTTTGAACTGGTTTTATTTTCTTTCCTTTGTTCCAGAGGCTCAGGCCTTTGGCACCATGTTGGTAGCTTATGGTTACATCTACCCGCTGCAGAACCACAAGAAGCTGGTCATGTGCAACGACAGCAGCCTGTACCGTTTCCAGGTAAATGTTTGCTTCACCTTTGCTACATGTGCTAAGAGTCCGAGTCACACTGTCCCATCGTAAAGCATGTGAAGGAGTTTATATGGAATTTGTCAGAAGTTACACGTGAGAAAAAAACATAATCTGAGCAAATCATTTCATGCTGTGGGTGCAGGTGTTTATTAGCAATGACATTCGTTGTGCATAAATTCAACAACCTGTGAGCGTCAAACTCAGACGCAGTCCTGCTAACGTGTCTGTGCACATACAGGTTGGAAAGGGGATCAGTCCATCAACAAATGAATTAAATAAATACATCATTAAATAATGAATTAAATGTTTTATAAATTAATTAAAAGCCCATTTGTTTAATTTTTGGTTTAATTACTTAATTAAGTATTTAATGAATCATTTAATGATGTATTTATTGACTTCATGCTGGCACTCCTGGCCCTGCAGCTGTGTTCATAAATGTATTTTATCTGTCAGGTTGTGGGCTTAACGCTGATCGAGTCAAAATCATTGCTTTGGTCTGGTTGCTGTTCTTGTACCAACACAGCCTCCACACAATGGTTTGGACATGTGTGGACCCAAACGACACCTAACCTTTTGAAACACCCTGTTAGTCTGTCACCCAGACACTGTCAACATGTTTTAGCCAAGAATGTCCTGGTTTAATCTTCAAATATATGTGGATGGAGCGCAGAGGGAAGGCAAAGGACCAACAAGAGCTCAGCATCTCTGAACTCCTTCAAGACTGTTGGAAACCATTTCAGGAGACGACCTCATGAAGCTCATGGAGACACCGAGAGAGCAAAGCAGGAATCAAAGCAAAGGCTGTTTGGAAGGATCTGAAATATCAAACATGTTTGGAGTTATTTCACACGTTTTTGTTTACCACATAATTCCATGTGTTCATTCATAGTTTTCATGCCTTCAGTGAGAATCTACAATGCAAAGAGTCATGAAAATAAGGAAAAAACAAACTTTTGATTGGTAGTGTATGTAAAATAGTTTGCAGTCAACATGAATAAAGTTGGGTCCATGACGACAGTATATTACTGATGCTCATCAAGCCAACACAAAGACTTCGAGGCTGCTATTTTAACCATTTTCTGGAGAATTGATTGGTAGGCAATGATTTCATGTTAATCTCTGATCTGGATCCTGTAACCTGCTCCAGAGTAGGTTCGGTTTGCAGCGTAACCATGGTAATGTACTTTGGCAAGAAGGGTTCAGGGTTCTCACGTTGGCGAACCAGGGTTCACCTCGAAGTGTCCTGGATAAGTAAAGCTTCACAGGACAGGCCTCAGACTATATGAACTGCACAGGAAACTTTGAAGGATGTGCTAGCACTCACCACGCGCTGCATGATTATAACCATACACACAAACAACATAACAGGTGGAAGCACTTCCTGGACCTGATACCAGCTACTGCATGAAAACGTGATCCATGGTGCCACACGTCCTTCAGCAAAGGGAAACTGAAAACACCCATATAGACTGCTAAGAAACCCTTTAGGCCTGTGAACTGGATCCTCCAATCAGAGTACAGATTTGTCTGATGAGCAAGATGTTGAATCATCTGGAATTCCTTGATGTCTTCATGCCTTCAGATTTTTCCTTGTTTAGACCTGAGGGGACTTGGATCAGGGGTTGTCCTCTGGCTCCTCCAAGGAAACGTTTTCAGCCTGATACCAGGCAGAAAGCGTTCCCTCTGAGCCTGGAGGAAAAGGAAAGAAACACACACTACGAGTCAAAAGTTTTAAAACACCCCGATTTTTCAGTTTGTTATTGAAAGTTATGCAGTTTAGTGTCTCTTTGCATTCTTAAATGAAAGTGTAGTAAAAATAAAGAGTTAAAAAAGATGGAATCAGTTTATAGACCAAAATGTATTTTAAACTTTGACTCATCAAAGTCGCCTCCTTTGATATAACAGCTGATTACAGCCGTGGCTTCTTTCTGCAACAGAAATCTAATCTTCTCCCATATCTGGAGCAGAAGTTCCCATAAACGTGGACGTTGTAGCTGCTTTGCTTTCACTCTTCTGTCCAGTTCAAACCAGCTCGATGGGTTTAAGTCTGGAGGCTGTTGGTTGGTAATTTTTTATTTCAACATGTGAACGATATACAGGTACATTTAGAAAAGAAAATAAGAAAGAAAAAAATACAAAATACATACAAAAAAAATAGTTCTGATTAATTTACATGTTGAAAGGGAAGAAGTAAACACTTATTTGATCCCACCCTTTGCCATAAATTATCAGTTAATATTTAGTTGCTTCCTAACTGATATCATTTGTAATAAAAATAGTGAACAGATTTCTGATATACTATAATATCACATCATGAGTTTTTTTTTTAAATAGAGACAAAAACCCCTTAAATTATAACTTCCTTCTTTCAAAACAAACATACTCTGTATATTTCCTGGCAGTTCTTTATTTTTTGCTTTGAATAGAATTTGTGCTGTTTGGAATTTCACTAGATCGTCAATTTTCAATATTTCAGACTGTAAAAATAGTGAGTTTGTTCCTGTAAGCTGCACTGTGGATGATTCGAATTGCTTTCTTTTGAAGAGTAAAAAGTGAATGTAATGTGGTTTTATACACTGTAAAACCCAATAAGTTAATTTAACTCAAAACTTTTGGTGAAACTGATTACATAAAATATTTTAAGTAACTAAAACTTAAAAATAAAAGTTAAATAAACACACTTTATTTATTAGCTTTAGATAAATATTTTTAAGTACCATTGATAAATGTTTTTATGTTATATCCACATTTTTGGTTTAGTACTCTGTACTTGATATTTTGAGTTTCAAGTACAAATCTAGCTCAAGTAACTATTAGGAATTAATATTTAGTTTCAAAATGTTAACCATTTTAAGCTAATACAACTCAAAAATTTAAAATACAAATGCTTGTAATATCGAAATCTACTGTGTTTTGAATTTGATATTAAAAAAAAGTGCCCAAAATAATTACACTTGTAAAAACATAAGACAGAAAATATAAATTCAAGTTACAAATTTATTGAGTGTTACTTTAACACATAGCATTTCTAACAAAAAGCCCAAAGACATAAATCCACCACATTTTATAGGGAATAATGTCAGAAATGTCCAGTTTTGGCACAAGGTTACAATATTAGAAATAAAGAATTTCACAACATGTTTTAAGAGTATTCAGATTTGATTAACACATGAGTATGGCCTTTTATTTAAAAAAAAAAAACAAAAGGAAAAGAAAATCCTGCATTATTAGATGGGAAAACCAAATGAAAGTAATAGTATAGTATAGTGCAGCTAATACACTGAAATATAATTGGTAACCTTTTTAATATGCCAATACTGTGGTTATGCAAAATGCACATTTGTAGAGTGCAATCACAGTCTCAACAACAAAGCAATAAAACATTAAATAGAAAAATACTTCTTTAGAGACATAAAACAAAGTGTTATAAACCTCCTTAGCGCCTTATGTCAGTTATGAGCAGTTCAGGAGGAACGTTCCTTAAGTGACATTCAAGATCCCACCTAGAAGCCAGAAATGCAGTGAGATTGTCCTTCATTTTCTCTATGGATTTACAGTTATCTGACTAAAAACACAATCAAAATCAACTAAAACACAAGTGATGATGGGGGAAAAAAATAAAATAAAATCACCCCTTTTACTTTGGATGTGAATTTAAGATAATGAAGTATGAAACGGAGTCTGCAAAGATTTATTCATTCTATTCTCTTTTTAAAAAAAACTTATCCAGACTCGGAAACATGATAAACTGAATTACTTGCTTTAACAGGCACTTGAGGGCTGTGTAGGAATCCTGGACATTATTCTGTTGCCAAAAGATCATTTTTAAGACTCAGCACTTTGGGCTTCAACTTCCCACCCTCCAGACCCATCAAAACGTTCTGAATAAAGTCAAAAATGTTGGCCAAACATGTTGGGTAGCTTAGGTGCAGGGTGTAGGTCAGTCCAAATATTACTAGAAATGCATCAGCCAGGGTGTTGAAAACAATGATCATGTTACCCTCGACCAAAACTGCAGTCTTCTCAATGTTGCATCGCTGGAATTGGCTCTGATGAGGAGGAGTCCAAGTGGCACTTCACTAATACCTGGTCTATCAGAATGCATCATCTACAGAAAACAAAATTACTACATGTTAGTGCATTCCTATTTCTCTTAGTTTCATCTATACAAGTCACATTTCTGGATTATTACTAGCTCAGAAATCAATTGTTTGAACAACAAAAAAGCCACAACACACCAAAGATTTGAGAAAACAAACTGACACAAATAGTACTTTTAGTAAAGCAAAGTCATACCTCTTCGTAGCAATAACAACAGAAAGTCAATAGGAGTTATATATTTTTTTCCATTTGTACAGTGATGTATGGTTGGGCTAGGAACATTATAGAAGGTCTACACACATTAAAAACATGTAGTATTTCCATTATGTGACATGGACACTGTTGTAGACAGATCCAAGCATGGAGATGCTTCTCAAACTGTCAAAGTGTCATAATGTTTTGAGAAATCTAAACAAGGATGCTACTAAGATATTGTTCACAACTTTGTCCAAAACTTACATCCCACGTTTTGATGAAGGTAGAGGTGTCTTGGTACAAATAGGCAGGGAGGGCATGAAGCACACCAGCACGTTGGGCATGGATATCAGCTTGTTCCTACATCACAAGAAAAATTTTTATTTTAAATTATTGGCTAACCTAGTCAAGAATGGTAGTTAAAATTGAAAAATTGATCAAATTAAATAAAGCTCAAAAAACAAGACAAAAACCCACTAACTTGGAGATTATAGCTTCTGAAGAGCTGAGACAGGACATCAGACACGTTCCCTGTGCAAACAGCTTTCTTTCTGAATAAGCTCTGGAGCATGTTGGTCCAACACACCATAAAAGTGGTTCTTCAGGTGGAGGTTTGTAATCCTGTGCAATTCTGCACAGATCTGAACACACACGATAAATTTATGTTTACAAGTTTCAATTAGTTCAATTCAATTCAATTCAATTTTATTTATATAGCGCCAAATCACAACAAATGTCGCCTCAAGGCGCTTCATAGATACAGAGAAAAGCCCAACAATCATATGACCCCCTATGAGCAAGCACTTTGGCGACAGTGGGAAGGAAAAACTCCCTTTTAACAGGAAGAAACCTCCGGCAGAACCAGGCTCAGGGAGGGGCGGCCATCTGCTGCGACCGGTTGGGGTGAGAGAAGGAAGACAGGATAAAAGACATGCTGTGGAAGAGAGACAGAGATTAATAACAGATATGATTCAATACAGAGAGGTCTGTTAATACATAGTGAGTGAGAAAGGTGACTGGAAAGGAAAAACTCAATGCATCATGGGAATCCCCCGGCAGCCTACATCTATTGCAGCATAACTAAGGGAGGATTCAGGGTCACCTGGTCCAGCCCTAACTATATGCTTTAGCAAAAAGGAAAGTTTTAAGCCTAATCTTAAAAGTAGAGATAGTGTCTGTCTCCCGAATCCAGACTGGAAGCTGGTTCCACAGAAGAGGGGCCTGAAAACTGAAGGCTCTCCCTCCCATTCTACTTTTAAATACTCTAGGAACAACAAGTAGGCCTGCAGAGCGGGAGCGAAGTGCTCTAATAGGGTGATATGGTACTACAAGGTCATTAAGATAAGATGGGGCCTGATTATTTAAGACCTTGTATGTGAGGAGCAGGATTTTGAATTCAATTCTGGATTTAACAGGAAGCCAATGAAGGGAAGCCAAAACAGGAGAAATATGCTCTCTCTTTCTAGTCCCTGTCAGTACTCTTGCTGCAGCATTTTGGATTAACTGAAGGCTTTTCAGTGAGTTTTTTGGACATCCTGATAATAATGAATTGCAGTAGTCCAGCCTGGAAGTAATAAATGCATGAACTAGTTTTTCAGCGTCACTCTGAGACAGGATATTTCTAATTTTAGAGATGTTGCACAAATGGAAGAACGCAGTCTTACATATTTGTTTAATATGTGCGTTGAAGGACATATCCTGGTCAAAAATGACTCCAAGGTTCCTCACAGTGTTACTGGAGGCCAAGGTAATGCCATCCAGAGTAAGAATCTGGTTAGATACCATATTTCTAAGCTTTTCAGCGCCGAGTACAATGACCTCAGTTTTATCTGAGTTAAGAAGCAGAAAGTTAGTGGCCATCCAAGTCTTTATGTCTTTAAGACATTCCTGCAGTTTAACTAATTGGTGTGTGTTATCTGGCTTCATGGACAGATAGAGCTGGGTGTCATCTGCATAGCAGTGAAAATGTATGCTATGTCTTCTAATGATGCTGCCTAGGGGAAGCATGTATAATGTAAACAGAATTGGTCCTAGCACTGAACCCTGTGGAACTCCATAATTAACCTCAGTGTGTGAAGAGGACTCTCCATTTACATGCACAAATTGGAGTCTATTAGATAGATATGATACAAACCACTGCAGTGCAATACCTGTAATACCTACAGCATGTTCTAATCGCTCTAATAGGATATTATGGTCAACAGTATCGAATGCTGCACTAAGGTCTAGCAGGACAAGCACAGAGATGAGTCCACTGTCAGAGGCCATAAGAAGATCATTTGTAACCTTCACTAAAGCTGTTTCTGTGCTGTGATGAACTCTGAAACCTGACTGAAACTCTTCAAATAAACCATTCCTCTGCAGATGATCTGTTAGCTGTTTGACAACTACTCTTTCAAGGATTTTTGATATGAAAGGAAGGTTGGAGATTGGCCTATAATTAGCTAAGACTGCTGGGTCTAGAGATGGCTTTTTGAGTAAAGGTTTAACTGCAGCCACCTTGAAGGCCTGTGGTACATAGCCGATTATTAGAGATAGGTTGATCATATATAAGATCGAAGAATTAATCAATGGCAGGACTTCTTTGAGCAGTTTTGTAGGAATGGGGTCTAAAAGACACGTTGATGGTTTGGAGGAAGTAATTATTGAAGTTAACTCAGAAAGATCGATTGGAGAAAAAGAGTCTAACTTAACATCAATGGAACTAAGAGTAGCTGTAGATAATATTACATCTGTGGGATGATTATTGGTAATTTTTTCTCTAATGATAAAAATTTTATTTGTGAAGAAGTTCATGAAGTCATCACTAGTTAACGTTAAAGGGATGGTTGGCTCAAAAGAGCTCTGACTTTTTGTCAGCCTGGCTACAGTGCTGAAGAGAAACCTGGGGTTGTTCTTATTTTCTTCAATCAGTGATGAGTAGTAAGCTGTTCTGGCTTTGTGGAGGGCTTTCTTATAAAGCAACAAACTATTTCTCCAGGCTAAATGATGATCCTCTAAATTTGTGACACGCCATTTCCTCTCCAGATTACGAGCTATCTGCTTTAGGGTACGTGTTTGAGAATTATACCACGGGGTCAGGTACTTCTGATTAGAGACCTTAGTTTTCACTGGAGCTACAGTATCCAGAGTCGTACGTAGTGAGGAGGTGAAATTATTAACAAGATAATCGACCTCTGTTGGGGTAGCGTTCAGATAGCTGCTCTGCTCTGTGTTGGTACAGGGCATTGACGATGATAACAGTGGCTGGATTATATTCTTAAACTTAGTTACAGCGCTTTCAGAAAGACATCTACTTTGATAAAGTCCACTCTCCACTGCTGCGTAATCAATTATTGTAAATGTAAATGTTATCAAGAAATGATCAGACAGGAGAGGGTTTTCAGGAAACACTGTTAAATGTTCAGTTTCTATGCCATATGTTAAAACAAGATCTAGAGTGTGATTAAAGTGGTGGGTGGGTTCTTTTACATTTTGAGAGAAACCAATTGAGTCTAACAACAGATTAAATGCCATGTTGAGGCTGTCATTTTTAGCATCAACATGGATGTTAAAATCACCCACAATAATTATTTTATCTGAGCTCAGAACTAAATTAGATATAAAGTCTGAGAAATCAGACAGAAACTCTGTGTAAGGCCCAGGTGGACGATAGATGATAACAAGTAAGACTGGTTTCTGAGTTTCACAGCTGGGGTGGACAATGTTAAGCATCAGGCTTTCAAATGAATTAAAAGTCTGTCTTGGTCTTTCATTAATTAATAGACTGGTGTGAAAAATTGCTGCCACACCGCCCCCTCGACCTGTGCTTCGAGATTTCTGGTAGTTAGAATGACTCGGGGGTGTTGATTCATTTAAACTAACATAATCATCCTGCTGCAACCAGGTTTCTGTAAGGCAGAGTAAATCAATTTGTTGATCAATTATTAAGTCATGTACTAACAGAGACCTGGAGGAGAGAGACCTAATATTTAATAATCCACATTTCACTGTTTTACTCTTTGGTTCAGATGTGGATACTGTATTGTTCTTTCTTTGTAAATGTTTAAGTTGTTTGTTGCTGGTTTTTAGTTTGTTTTTTGTCTGTTTGGAAGCAGACACAGTCTCTATGGAGATGGGTTTTTGGGGGGGTAGCAGGAGGAGAGAAGCTGCAGAGAGGCGTGTAAGACTGCAACTCTGCTTCCTGGTCCCAACTCTGGATAGTCATGTTTTGAGGGGTTTAATAAATTTGTCGATATTTCTAGAAATGAGAGCTGCTCCATCCAAAGTGGGATGGATGCCGTCTCTCCTAACAAGACCAGGTTTCCTCCAGAAGGTTTGCCAATTATCTATGAAGCCCACATCATTTCTGGGACACCACTCAGACAGCCAGCAATTTAAGGAGAACATGTGGCTAAACATGTCACTCCTGGTCTGATTGGGGAGGGGACCAGAGAAAACTACAGAGTCCGACATTGTTTTGGCAAAGTTGCACACCGATTCAATATTGATTAGTCTAATTAGTCTATAAATCTTTGCAAAATACATCAAAATCCTTCCACTCCAAAGGCATAATTTGTTCAAACAGGCCAGATAACAGGAGTTGATATAAAATACATCTTGTTAGATACATCTATATACATTCTTACCTGGGACTGGGATTTCAGAGTAGGCCAGCAATCCAGGATCTGACCTACTGGTAGGTCATCATTGATGATCTCTTTGCATCGCAAGGCCAAAGTTGTGTGCATCAGCTTTGTAATCAGGATTCTTTTCACTTTTCTCGACTTCATCTACAATCTGTAGTCTTAGCTGGTCAAGGTAAACAGCATCTTCACCCCGGAAAATTTACTTCTGCCCTGGCATGGACATAACAGTAAAACACAGAAGACAAGACAGACTACACAGAGAACAGAAAAGACACATAACCAAGGAGACACAGATGAAAACATAACTAGCCCAGAACTCAACTAAACCTTAACTAATAATAACAACAATACAAGAACTTCACCTCATTTCAATATAACATAAGAAAGCAAAAATACAAAATAAACTCAAAATGCTGGGTCACAGACCCAGCCCCTGACAGAAAAAAAAACTAAGTCTTTCACTAATGAACACTGGGCATCAGAATAAAATAAAAGGAAAAAAATAACTGTCTGGTAAATATATTATTGATGGATTCACCCTTAAGCTAACCTAAAATAGACCAGGCACAACAATTTTACAGTTCAGAAGCTTCTACATTTCAACTTAGTATACATAACTATTTGCAATGTAAACCAAGTTCTACCGCCTAATTATGTAATGATTAATCACTGCTTTTGTAAGTATATCCTGTGCCTACAATTTTCCTGCCCCAGTTTTAATATGTACAACTCCAGAGAACGTAAGTTTCAAGTTCCACCAGTTAGCAAATGGGTTAGCCAAAGTCAATATCCATGTATGCGCTAAGTGTGAAGCAGCCTCTGCTGGGACTAATAATGTGTTATACTAAATATGAGCTTATTAGCATAATTCATGCAAAACACTTTGGGGCCAAGGCGACATGGATAAAACGATGCATGCATGTAATTCTTAAATGCCTACTAGAGTTGTACATTTATGACGATAAAAACCCATATTACAACGGAGAACTATAGTTTCAGAAAAAATAAAACTTACCACAAAAGCCCTCCTGAAGATGCTGTAAAGGCGGTAAATGCAGCTAGCCAAGTGCAGAGCGTTAGCTGTTCCAGTTCAAAAGTCCGTAACATACCATAGCACGTCCTCCTTTATCCAGCGTCAAAGGCAATGCCACAAAAAAAAAACCCTTCACAAATGTTTTTATTTCTGTTCGGATATTAACGTTCCACAAGTTTCTTTCGGAGTAATGAGCGGGCATTCGCACTCGAAGCGAGGAATCCAAGATGGTTGCCAGCACTTCATAAAGAAACAGGTGGCGCACGTAAGTACGTAGGCACGTAAGTGACGTCAGTGTTAAAACTCAAATTACTTAAGGGCAATGTCAGAAACTAATCAATATATTCAAGTACTGATAACTTGAAAAAACAAACTTGTTCAAACTACTCAAAAAAATAAAGGTGTATGAACTTATAACAGGTTTTTAAGTAGTTGGAACTCATTTCATTTATCGAACTATTACTATTCGGTCTTACAGTGTAGTTGTTGCCCCAGACCTCTGCACAATAGCTTAAGTATGGTGAAACCAGTGAACAGCAGAGAATATAAAGTGATGTTTGTCTAACACCTGCTTTGCCTTGTTTAGTACTGCAATGCTTTGTGATACTTTGGAATGAATATATCTTACATGAGCTCTCAGTTAAGTTTTTCATCTGTTATTACCCCCAGAAATTTATTTTCACTGACTCTCTATTTGAATCTTTGCATTTGTATTTAAACTATTTCCAAATAACACAAGTTTAGATTTATTCAAATTTAATGATAATTTGTTTTTATCGAGCCAGAATTTCACTTTATATCCTCCAATAAATTCTGCAGATCATCACCAGAGCAGATGATGTTTGTATCGTCAGCAAAGAGAACCATTTTTAATACTTTGGACACTTTACAGATGTCGTTAATGTTGAAGAATTTTGGACCCAAAACTGACCCACAAGCAATTTGCATACATAAGGAACAACCACCATTTAATTTCACAAACTGCTTCCTGTCACCTAAATAACTCCGGGCCCAATCTAAAGCGACCCCTCTGACACCATAACGTTCCAGTTTTCTTATTAATATATCCTGATCTATAGAGTCAAATGTCTTTGTCAAGTCTCTGAATAACCCAGCCACATGTTGCTTTTTGTCTGTGGTATTTCTGATGTAATCTATTGAATCTAATAGATGATGTTGATCTGCTTGATCTGAACCCGTACTGACTCTCAGTGAGTAGTTTATGTTTATCTGTAAATTTTTTCAGTCGGTTTTTAAACAGTTTTTCAAGAACTTTTGAGAATTGAGGTGGTAAAGAGACTGTGTTGGACACTCCAGGTTTTCAAGCTCACCATCTTGTTCTTTTTTCCTGAGGTAGTTCTGACATAGCTTGGATTTATGTTTTGGATGAACCGTTGACCAACTAGACACATACCAGAGGGTCCTGCATGGTGCTGCAGGATGCTGTGGTAGCTGTTTTGGTTCAGGGAGCCTCTCACTCTGTACAAGTCACCGACCCTGGATTCAGCAAACAGCCTCAGACCATCACACTTCCCCCTCCATGTTTGATCCTTTCACCTACTCGACGGCGAACAAAGATCCTGCATGATTTCAAATGTTGATCCATGAGTCCATAATACCTTCTTCCAGTCTTCAGCAGTCCAATGGTGGTGTTTCATGGCCCAGCCAGGCCTCTTTGTCCTGTTCTGAAGTCTGGCTTTCTTGCTGCAACTCATCCTGTCAAACCTGCAGCTTGAAGTTTTCTCTTCACAGCTGAAACTGAGACTTGCTCACTACGACCACTATGAAGCTGCTTGAAGCTGTTGTCCTGTGAGCCGCCATCACACAAGCTGTTAACTCTCAGAAACTTGTCCTCTGGTTCACTCGTGTCTTTGGGTCTGCAGACCTCTTCCTGTCACAGTTTGTTTCTAAGCCTTTGATGCTGAAGGAAACTGGACTCCCTGACACCTTGACTTTCTTTGCAGTTTCTCTGTAGGACAGACCGACATTTATAAGTGTTATGATGGTCTGTCTCTCTTCCATTGTTTTCCTTTGCTCACCATTTGTGCACCAACACACTACTTTCTGCAGTACAATACTGTTCAACTGATGCTCACGAGGGTATGGCACCACAGTGTGTTCCAACACTGCTTTTATGCAGACAGAGGGGGAAGTAATCCAGAAAAGTTGAAACACCTGTAGGAATTAGTAGCTGCAGCCTTCAAGACTTGATAAACCTCCACTGCTGCAGAACAGTTTTAAATTGTTAACTCGTTTTGTGTTCCCCTGAAAATGTATAATTCTGAAATGTACAGGTTTTTTCAGTTTTTGAAAAATAACATTTTAAAAAATCTCTGGCAGTTCATCCCTTACCTTTGTACCATTTCAAGCTGTTCATTGGACTTTTGACTTGAACTGCAATAAATAAATGGAAAAATTTGGATGTTCTAAAAGTTGTATATAAAGAAATCTCTTTTCATCAAATGCAGAGTAAAGATTCAATTCAATTCAATTCAATTCAATTCAATTCAATTCAATTCAATTTTATTTATATAGCGCCAAATCACAACAAAAGTCGCCTCAAGGCGCTTCATAGATACAGAGAAAAACCCAACAATTATATGACCCCCTATGAGCAGCACTTTGGCGACAGTGGGAAGGAAAAACTCCCTTTTAACAGGAAGAAACCTCCAGCAGAACCAGGCTCAGGGAGGGGCGGGGCCATCTGCTGTGATTGGTTGGGGTGAGAGAAGGAAGACAGGATAAAGACATGCTGTGGAAGAGAGACAGAGGTTAATAACAGATATGATTCAATACAGAGAGGTCTATTAACACATAGTGAGTGAGAAAGGTGACTGGAAAGGAAAAACTCAATGCATCATGGGAATCCCCGGCAGCCTACGTCTATTGCAGCATAACTAAGGGAGGATTCAGGGTCACCTGGTCCAGCCCTAACTATATGCTTTGTAAACTGTTTACAGCAATGTAAACTGCTGGTAAACTGTTTACCAGCATGTCTGTAAACATATATTCAGCCTCCCACTGGCGCTGAAAGGCTCTGCTTTCAGAATCAACTTGTCTCTCCACCATTGTGAGCGGCGAGCTTCACAATAACAGAAGTTTGACTTGATTGAAGCGGGAATGTACCTAGCGTTCGGCAAGGAGGCTGCAGTGCCGCATTATGGGATCTGTTGTCTGTCTGTTATTAGCGCCTCATATCGCCGGGCCATGCGTAACAGTAATAAAATAATAATAAAATATAAAATTATCTCGCGGCCGGATATAAATGTACGCCGGGCCGGATGTGGCCCGCGGGCCTTCAGTTTGACACATGTGGTAGAGCAGGTCTCTACTGATCAAAAGGTTGGTGGTTTGATTCCTGGATCCTCCCATCTGCATGCCAAATATCATTGGGCGAGAAACTAAACCAAGTCGCCCTGTGATGCATCCATTGGAGTGTCACTGTCAGAAAGTAAGAAAGCTTGTGTGAAGGAGGTATGTTGTAGCTCTCTTTTGTACTGTACTGGCTTCACTTTGATGGTGTGTGCAGATACATGTGTTTGCTGCAGGCATGTTTACATGTCTCTATCTTAGTTATCACTTCTAGATCCTTGAGCTCACACCATCCTTTCCCGATTCTCGTTATGAGTTTTTGTTTTTAAGTCCTGAAACGTTTCATCCTTTTCTACAACAGACTGATGGGACAGCGGTGCAGAGACTTGCCTCCAGCATTAAAGTGATCCACAGTTAGTGGGAAGCAGACACGTGTGTGATGACACACACATTGTTGTGCGACTGGGAATAAACTCCTGTGAAATGATTTGCTTGCACTATGTTTTTATGACATAAAATAATTGTGTGCTGGCCATGTCTCTGTGTGTGGGCTGTTTTAAACAATTCATTAAACAAACCAAAGAATGTGCGTACAGTTAAAGGGAAGGACACGAGCTTTCTTTAGACTGTTGCTGTAATTTAGTTGTTTCAGTAACATTTTAAATAAACATTGAAAGCAGACATATAACTGGTTTCATTTTCAATATTTTCAGACTCCTTACTTCTGGCCAACACAGAGATGGGTCCCAGACGACTCTGATTATGGTGGGTATCCTGTGATATGAACTTAGCTGCACTTTGTTTCTACAGGAACCTGCAGGCGGGACCTCAATCACCACATATTAAACATTTACAGTGGGATGCAAAAGTTTGGGCAGCCTTGTTAATAGTCATTATTTTCCTGTATAAATCGTTGGTTGTTACAATAAAAAATGCCAGTTAAATATATCATATAGGAGACGCACACAGTGATGTTTGGGAAGTGAAATGAAGTTTATTGGATTTAAAGTAATAATAAATAAATACAGAGAACGACTGGTAGGAGTATTAATGATATAACTCACTTAAACTAACAATAAAACTTGACTGTCTGTTTTTAGGTAAATATATTTAGGTTGAATTAATTGACAAAAGTTTTGTATTTAAATTTTCTCCACAAAGATAAGTAAAAACGTTCTCGCCTGATCTACTCAGAAACAAATCCTGATGTTTTTCAAAGGGAGCGGAGCTTTGAAAAAGCCTCCCACGATGCACTCAGCAAACAGCGTCAATATAAATAATAAATAAGAAGCTGAAAGCTGGTCCACAAAGGCAGCCCAGGAGAAACAAGCCTGTGTTGAGTCCGTGTGCCAACATCAGTGGTTGTCTGCAGCATGGAAACACTGGGCTAATTTTATCACATCGTAGGATCGAATCATTTGAAATCATTCATGTTAAAGCTGCTAATGAACCACTTTGCTTCCTTTAATATAGTAACAGTATAAAGCAGTAACCTGGAGGACATTGAAACAACTATGAAATTAACAGGATTTATATTAAACAAACACATTTAAACCAGTAAATTATAAAGAAAATAATGTTGTTCATAAAAAGACTGGTTTTATTGTAGCTAATAATCTGATGAATAAAAGTTACTTTTTGTGTTTTGACTGTGTTTTTATTTGGTTTTGTGTTTTTAGCCATTTACCTGGCAAAGCGGAACATCCGGAAGAAGGGCGCGTTGGAACCATATGAGCAGGTATGACAATGTGTCTGCTTTTACATGTGCACGAGTAGCACGATCATTACTCCATTATTAACTGGAATACATTAAGTCTACTGGTCTTCGACTCAATGAGGCTTCTCAGATTTAAGCTGAAGATTTAAGTTGAAGGCTGATGTCACAGATACTGACACAAACCAACATGCAATTTTGGTTCTTCTTGTTTTACTGTTTTTCTATTTGAAGCAGCAGGAATGAAATGGTGATGAAGTGTTCATTCATAAGACAATTAACTTTTCAAACGTCACCAGGCCTCATAGCTTCTGCCTCGGTTGTGCCACACTTTTACTCTGTGGGCGCTCTTTCTGCCTTTTTGATGCTCGCCTCCTCTTCACCTTTCTGTTTCTCTGGCGTCTCACCGATCAGAGGCTCTTTCATCTCCTGGTTATAACGAATGCAGTCAGCAGTGCTGATTAAACTCTTAAACTAAAAGGGATTTTCACCTTGCTGCTCCACGCTGTGTGTTTGTGTTTCAAACAGGCACATTACAATCACCTGCATGAATGGCTGAACCACAAATGGGATTTCATTGTGATGCAAGCAACTGAACAGTATAAGTAAGTGACACTATCACAGCTTGTAATAGATGTAAAAACGTTTGATTTTTGGATACTAAAGCAATGGAACTGCTTTAAAGGGACACGATTGGTGAGTTATATTTAGGAAACTGAAGCCCTCATTCTTGTTCACTTTTGGTATTTATGATCTCACCTTTTCAGCCGTTTCCTCTTTAAAATATTTTTATTTTTATTTTTATCTCTGAAGAAGTAAAATTTTCTTCCTTTAAATGCAAGTTTGACACAATCAATCTTGACCTTAAACGGTAGTGGGACGAGGGCATCAGCTTACCTGGCTGTTAAACTGTTGGATAGAGACAGACAGTGGGAGGGAGAGGAGGACGGACACACCTGGATCAGGCACTGTGACAAACTGCTTCCTGACAGTAATAAGCAGCTGTTGCTACACAAACAGATGCCTTCTTGTTGGCTAGATTTCAAAGCTCCACCTACAGCTGCTTTCTTCCTTCTACGTCAGACGGTTTGATTCGTTTAGGTTGAGGGAAACGTAGCTCGACCTGCCTGTTCTTTTTCATCACAGTTCCACGGAGAACTTCATCGATGGTTCTGCGTAACAAACCATTTTTGGGGTCAGGTTAAGCAACAGCCATGATGCAAAGTACAAAGTAATATGGGCTTTGGTTTGCCACAGACATGTGACGGCACCGTATTTTCCAACTTCCTGCATAGATCTCAGAAGTGCTGCACATGCCGCGTGCACTATAATCCCCGCTGCCACCACAGATTGGTTTTTGAGACGATTTCTTAAAGTGCAGTTTGCTGCAGCGTGGTCACTAATGTACAGTGATTGGTCCTGATGCTGTGACGGGTCTTGTAGGCACTTCTGTTGTTTGGTTTTAGGTTTTCAGATGATTTCCTCTTAATACCCCACTTACCTGCTTGTACATGTGTCAGGGCTGGCAAAGAGAGGAAGAAGCCAGATCGCGTGGTGTTTGACTGCCAGGAGAGGGCGTACTGGGTGGTGAACAGGCCTCCGGTCAGTCTTTCAAACTCTGTGCTGTCTACATGTTTTAATCTCATTTATTATCGTGATCTGTAATTGTATTTATCTTGAATGTGCGTTCTGTGTGTCCAGCGTTATGCTCACAGTGCCATGGACTGTGGTCCAGAGAGGCTCATTGACCCAAACACAGATGAGGTGAAAGGTCAGTAAACATAGAAACCCACAAACAGGTATGGAGCCACGACGGTTACATGATTACATGAACTTAAAATCCTTTTTCTGGAGACTCAGTCTAACCTTACAGAGCACTGTGTGAGTGAAAAATGGTTTGTAAATACCATTTAAATACCATGATATTGTAAATACTCTAAATACTGTAAATACCATTTAAATACCATGATACTGTAAATACTGTAAATACTGTAAATACCATTTAAATACCAGGATACTGTAAATACTGTAAATACTGTAAATACCATTTAAATACCAGGATACTGTAAATACTGTAAATACCATTTAAATACCAGGATACTGTAAATACTGTAAATACTGTAAATACCATTTAAATACCATGATACTGTAAATACTCTAAATACTGTAAATACCATTTAAATACCATGATACTGTAAATACTGTAAATACTGTAAATACCATTTAAATACCAGGATACTGTAAATACTGTAAATACTGTAAATACCATTTAAATACCAGGATACTGTAAATACTCTAA
Organism: Neolamprologus brichardi; assembly: GCF_056152115.1. Classification (NCBI taxonomy): domain Eukaryota; kingdom Metazoa; phylum Chordata; class Actinopteri; order Cichliformes; family Cichlidae; genus Neolamprologus; species Neolamprologus brichardi. The sequence goes on along the minus strand of NW_028270136.1, from coordinate 6,095,990 downwards.
ATACTGTAAATACCATTTAAATACCATGATACTGTAAATACTCTAAATACTGTAAATACCATTTAAATACCACGATACTGTAAATACTCTAAATACTGTAAATACTATTTAAATACCAGGATACTGTAAATACTCTAAATACTGTAAATACTATTTAAATACCACGATACTGTAAATACTGTAAATACTGTAAATACCATTTAAATACCAGGATACTGTAAATACTCTAAATACTGTAAATACCATTTAAATACCAGGATACTGTAAATACTCTAAATACTGTAAATACTATTTAAATACCACGATACTGTAAATACTGTAAATACTGTAAATACCATTTAAATACCACGATACTGTAAATACTGTAAATACTGTAAATACCATTTAAATACCATGATACTGTAAATACTCTAAATACTGTAAATACCATTTAAATACCATGATACTGTAAATACTCTAAATACTGTAAATACCATTTAAATACCATGATACTGTAAATACTCTAAATACCATTTAAATACCATGATACTGTAAATACTCTAAATAGAATTTAAATACAATGATACTGTAAATACTGTAAATACTGTAAATACCATTTAAATACCATGATACTGTAAATACTGTAAATACTGTAAATACCATTTAAATACCATGATACTGTAAATACTGTAAATACAATTTAAATACCATGATACTGTAAATACTGTAAATACTGTAAATACCCATTTCCACATCACTTTTCAGATTTTAATTATATTTCCAAATTTACAAAAAGCTGTTTCTGTTTACATGTTTACATTGGTAGTTTTGTGATGGCAGTAGAGCTTCAGTTGGAGTTTTGATTGGATGCTCAACCTTCTATATCTGCATTTATTTTAAATATTAAAGGAAATACTGTATTTTACAGGATGAAGATATTCAGAAAACGTATTTATTGCATTCCCCTTTCTTCTGTTTTCCTCTAACACAGATCTCTTTTCTCACATGAAGATGAAAGAGTAATGCAGAAAGGTTTATGTGTGTCTACACAGTGGGGTGATTAAGTTTTCACAGGGTCATTTCTGGGGTGGATTTACTGCCACACTCATTCCTAGAAAGGCTGGTAACTGTCGAGAAAGTTCTCCACCTGTGGAGACATAATCTTTATGTCTTTTTTGCATGTTTGTCACACTTCAATGTGTCAGATCATCAAACAAATCTGAATATTAAACAAAGATAACACGAGCAAACACAAAGTGCAGTTTTGTTCTCAGAGAGAAAATAAACACAGATCCAGAATTTAGTAAATGAAGAACACAAGAATCTTCACAGAAGTCAAAACACGGCTTCATAGTAGTGAAACCTTGTAATGGGCACAGAAGCAGGAGGGTAACGAGACAACTACAAAAAAGAGACCAATAAACCGATGGATCAAACTCCATGGTGATGAAGAAAAGACGTGCAAACCAGAAATAACTTTGCTTAAGTAGCCAGACTTTATATCCCCACTGTGTGACGTTATAGTGTTGTGGTAAGTGGTCATTGTACTAATGAGCAAAACCAAATTGGCTGCCCAGCCCACTGGCGACCTGTCCAGGCTGTACTCTGCCTTTCATCCCATGGCAGCTGGGATGGGCTCCAGCACTGCAGAGGACCTGAATTAGATACATGGAATAAAATGGATGGATGGAAATGGGCTATCTGATGAACCTTGAGGATGGTTTGATGGTACAGGGTTCCACTGTTACCTCACACCATGCGGGTTCTGGTATCAAACCTCCAAATTTGCTGGGGCATCAATTTGGCCAAAGGCATGTTTGATGAAATAATGAGTCTGAATTGTTTATAGGTGTGAATGTTAGAGTTTGTGGTTGTCTGTCTCTGTCTTAGAAAACTTATTCAATTCTAGCATTGGGAAAAAGCACTGATATTGATATTTGGCTGCAATTGTCAAAAAGCTTTGCAAAGTTAAGTAATCATTTACCCCAGAGGAACCATTTCTGCTTCAGCAGACCTGAGCTGTAGATCTAGACCCGTAGCATCAAAACGTCTTTCTGTATTTAATCATACTTGTTAAGCTTATCACATAACGAGTACTACTGCACCAAAAAAAATGCTTCCATGAAAATTTTTCATTTTATAATTATTTTCTTTCAGAAAACCCCTTTTGATATCTATAGACGCAAGGTAAGTCTTGCTATTGAAAAATTAAAAGTATGCATGCATAAATACACAGCTTTAGCTGTACATAGGTACAAAGGTACTTTAGAAATGGAAATAATCCAAATAACAATTCTGTGTGTGTTTTTTCTAGAACATGTTCTATCAACAAGCTATCATGAGGTCCAAGGTCAAATCTAGCGTCTCCCTGGGAGCGTAAGTTTCTTTCTGGTACCAAGACACAGATTAACCCAGCAGATGGCCCCGCCGCTCCCTAAGCCTGGTTCTGCTGGAGGTTTCTTCCTGTTAAAAGGGAGTTTTTCCTTCCCACTGTCACCAAAGTGCTGCTCATAGGGGTCATCTGATTGTTGTGGTTTCTTTGTGCTATCAGCTGATCTTTACCTTACAATATAAAGCACCTTGAGGCGACTGTTGTTGTGATTTGGCGCTGTGTAAATTAACTGAATTGAACTGAACGTTGGTTCTACTTGTTCGTTGGGTTTTAAAAACTGGGATATATCGACAAAGAGTGATTCAGAAAACCCCTATGAGAAGACCATCGAGGGAACAGTTCACTCTGCCTGGGATAGAGTTACCAGGGCCCCGGCCTGGAGCCAGGCCTGGCCCTGGAGGGTGCCCGAGGGCGAGCGTCTGGTGGCTGGGCCATAGTCCATGTGGCCCGGCCGGGCACGGCCCTAAAAAGGAGGCACCGTAGGGGTCGATTGCATTGTGAGCAGGGCAGCAGCCAGGAGTGGAGGCCCTGGCGGACCGATCCCCAGCTACCAAGACTGGTAATTGGGACATGGAATGTCACCTGTCTGGTGGGGAAGGAACCTGAGTTAGTGCATGAGGTTGAGAGGTACCAGCTAGATATAGTCAGGCTAACCTCAATGCACGGCTTGAGCTCTGAACCCAGTCTCCTGGAGAGGGGCTGGAGTCTGGAGTTGCCCCTGGCGAGAGGCGGTGGGATGGACTGGGTATCCTGGTATCCCCTCAGCTTGCTGCCTGTATGTTGAGGTTTCCCCCAGTGGATGAGAGGGTTTGTTCCCTGTGCCTTCGGGTCGGGGAACGGGTCCTGACCACCATCTGCACTTATGTGCCGAGTGGTGGTTTAGAGTACCCAGCCTTCTTGGAGTTCCTGGGTGGGGTTCCGGAGCTCCTCCTGGGGTCTCTGTTTTCCTACTGGGAGACTTCAATGCTCACGTGGGCAATGACAGCGAGACCTGGAGGGGCGTGATTGGGAGGGACGGCCTCCCTGATCTGAACCCGAGTGGTGCTTTGTTATTGGACTTCTGTGCAAACCACAGTTTGGCCATAACGAACACCATGTTCGAACATAAGAGCTTCCATAAGTACACGTGGCACCAGGATGATCTAGGCCGTAGGTCGATGATCAATTTTGTAATCGTATCACCAGACCTGCGACCATATGTTCTGGACACTCGGGTAAAGAGAGGGGCTGAGCTGTCAACTGATCACCATCTGGTGGTGAGTTGGATAAGGTGGCGGGGGAGGACGCTGGACAGACGTGGCATGCCTAAACGCACAATGAGGGTGCGCTGGGAACGCCGCGCAGCGGCCCCAGTCCGCACTGGAACAGTTCGTAGCCGAGTGTGAAGCCGCGGGAATGAGAATCAGCACCTCCAATTCTGAGGTCATGATCCTCAGCCGGAAAACGGTGGAGTGCCCACTCTGGGTCATGGACGAGTTTGTGCCCCAAGTGGAGGAGTTTAAGTATCTCGGGGTCTTGTTCACGAGTGATGGCAGAAGGGAGCCGGAAATCAGCAGACCGGTCAAATCTACGTCCCTAGCCTCACCCATGATCACGAGCTGTGTGTAGTGACCGAAAGAACGAGATCGTGGATACAAGCGGCAGAAATGAGCTTCCTCTGAAGGGTGGCTGGCCTCTCCCTTAGAGATAGGGTGAGAAGTTCAGCCATCTGGGAGGGGCTCAGAGTAGAGCCGCTGCTGCTCCACATCGAAAGGAGCCAGCTGAGGTGGTTCGGGCATCTGACAAGGATGCCTCCTGGGTGAGGTGTTCCAGGCATGTCCCACCGGGAGGAGGCCCCGGGGCAGACCCAGCTGTAAGTAAGCTATTAAGACTCGACTGTACGCTGTGTTTGTGTTTTCCTCTGAAACAATAAGTTCTGTTGGAGCAGCCTTTCAACGCCTCTCTCTGTCTCTGCTAGCAAAGTTGACCCAGACAACAAAGTAAAGCTAGTTTTCGGCTACGAGCCCGACATGAACCCACCATATTAGCCAGAGGTCCCTTTACTACGGTTTGGAGCCGCTGACCTGTTTTATATACGCGAGGAATAGTTTTCTATACGAGATCGCTGCAAAAAGTGCAGCCTTACCTAATGTCCACCTACTGTTACTCATTTATATTAAGATTTAAACATCTAGTTGGTGTTGGTATGGAGAGTAACCTAAATGACACAGCAATAGTACATTCATGTAGTTGTAAAAAGCATGATAATATATTAAGTAATCCAAAGTATTCAGAATACGTTACTCTCATTGAGTAATGTAATGGAATCTGTAGTGGAATACATTTTAAAAGTAACCTTCCCAACACTGGATACACATTGGGTTTTGTCCCAGTGGCCAAGAAGGCTTCCAGGTACCAAGCAGTTTTTAGCGACATAGGGCCCTGTTCTTAGCTTGCTGGTAGTGTCAGCTGCCCCCTGCCTCTCGTTCTCTGGGGCTCTTGCCCACAACTCTTTTTGGTTGTTAAGAGACGCCTCATGATGCTGTCAGAAGTGTGGAAGTGATTTAGGTTTCTCCAGTCAGACCAAGCACAGATAAACCAGTTTGCAACATATGCCGCAGAGAGTTTCTGACAGTGTGTCTTTGATATTGTCTCTTATTGAGAAGTTGATACAGTATCTGTCTGTGGTGATGTTACATCAGCCCTAAGGCCACGAGTACTGTCTGAATTTTAAAGCCCAAATTTATGGTCATCAGTATTTTTCCCCTCAATAAAATGATGTCATCATTTTATTGCCCAGCACTACATACAAGTGCTGGAAATGCACTTCCTGCAGAGTTCCTGGGCTCTCCATCAGAGATGTGGAGACACGCTTGGTCATACAGTACAGCAGGGGTCCAGAGTTGTTAAAGGAGTCAGTTGAGGCCACCCAGGTGCCTCATAGGTGAAGGGTTTCCAACTTCCAACTTTCTCTGTGTGCCCTCCTGCAGAAACAGAGGAGGTTCAGTCTCCTCAGGGCGTTTTATGTTGTAATATAGACCCTACAATAATACGGCAGAGAAACCCCAACCATCATATGACCCCCCATGAGAGAGGTCTGGGCTCTTCTGCCTGGACTGCTGCCCCTTAGACCCTCACTAAGATAAGCTGTGGACACCACATGGATGCACGGAGACTCGACCTCACTATGAGACATTTGAAAAATCATTAGAAGGAACAGTTGCAAAAGTTCAAGATACAACTGGGAAATTCAGGTCGTAGCGCACTTTGCAGAGAAACACGAGTTCAAATGTCAAAACTGCAGCTTTGCCATACTGCATCTAACACATGTAACAATAAAATTTACTTCTCCTAATAAAAACAATACTTGTAGGTGACTTTGTGTAATATTTTGAGTGAAATGAGGAGAAACAAAGACAGAAACCAGAAGAGTATTTCAGTCACAGTTTGGAGGGTCCCAGTGGTGAGCCTTACCAGCTCCTTTCCATTCTGTGTGTGGCTTTCCTCAGGATAGTGGAGAGGGGGTGTGGCTTGTTTCTAATCAGCACGGCTGGAAAACAGCTGGTCCCAGTGAGCCACTGCTCTAAAAAAGCCCTCATAGCTCAGTGACTGTGTCACTTTTTGTTTTTTCAGCACTAAAAACTCTGAGAAATCTCTTCACTCGAGTGCTCACCTACAGCACCAAGAGTACTATCATCATTAGTTTAAAATAACGTATATTTAAATATACATATATATGCATCTCCTTTAGTTGCGGCTGTGCTGCCTGGTTTTGACATCCTCAACTAGAAAATAGATGAAGCTAATAACAGTTCTGTCTCTGCAGGCTGGTCAAATACATCACAACCTACAAAAATCATGACCCATTCCTGGCCTCCTGTCTACCCAGCAACCCCTGGCAAACAGACCATGATGCATACTGGACTCTCAACATGAGAAGGTGAAAAAAAAACAACAGTGTACCAATTTCAGCAGCAGCACCGATGAGTCTTTGCAGTCTAACATTTCAAATGTGTTTATTTGGAAAGTCGTTTAAAAGAAATTAATGAATTATAAAAAGTCCCTCATAGCCAAGTATGCAGTCAGCTGGGGAATAAAATGGGATGGGCACTCAGTTTGTGTTGTTTCCCGTGTTTATTAAAAGTTTCTGTACATGAAAGATGGATAAAGGTCTGAGCCTTTGTGATACCCAAACATGAGCGATGAAACATGTTCCACCTTTGTGACCCTGATGTGAAGAGTGAAACATCCTGATATGTCCAAACTACTGTTTTACACACACTGTAAACATGTGTTTTAATGCTGCTGGAGTTGAAGCAGCAGTGGGGACAAACAGACACAGAGACATGACAGACATGACACAGGGACAAAAAAACCGAGTGATGAACACAGGACTACAAATGAGACAGGCACAGAGAGACGAGACAGACATGACACAGGGACAAAAAACCGAGTGATGAACACAGGACTGCAAATGAGACAGGCACAGAGAGACGAGACAGACATGACACAGGGACAAAAAACCGAGTGATGAACACAGGACTACAAATGAGACAGGCACAGAGAGACGAGACAGACATGACACAGGGACAAAAAACAGAGCGATGGACACAGGACTACAAATGATACAGGCACAGAGAGACGAGACGGGCACAGAGAGACGAGACGGACACAGAGAAGAGACAGGGACAGAGAGACGAGACAAGCACAGAGAGACGAGAAGAGCACAGAGAGACGAGACGGGCACAGAGAGACGAGACGGGCACAGAGAGACGAGAAGAGCACAGAGAGACGAGACGAGCACAGAGAGACGAGACGAGCACAGAGAGACGCGACGGGCACAGAGAGACGAGACAAGCACAGAGAGACGAGAAGAGCACAGAGAGATGAGACAGGGACAGAGAGACGAGACAAGCACAGAGAGACGAGAAGAGCACAGAGAGACGAGACGAGCACAGAGAGACGAGACGAGCACAGAGAGACGCGACGGGCACAGAGAGACGAGACGGGCACAGAGAGACGCGACGGGCACAGAGAGACTAGACAGGGACAGAGAGACGAGACAAGCACAGAGAGACGAGACGGACACAGAGAGACGAGACGAGCACAGAGAGACGAGACGAGCACAGAGAGACGCGACGGGCGCAGAGAGACGCGACGGGCACAGAGAGACGAGACAGGGACAGAGAGATGAGACGAGCACAGAGAGACGAGACGGGCAAAGAGAAGAGACAGGGACAGAGAGACGAGACAAGCACAGAGAGACGAAACAAGCACAGAGAGACGAGACGGGCGCAGAGAGACGAGACGGGCAAAGAGAAGAGACAAGCACAGAGAGATGAGACGGGCACAGAGACGAGACAGGGACAGAGAGACGAGACGGGCACAGAGAGACGAGACGAGCACAGAGAGACGAGACGAGCACAGAGAGACGAGACGGGCAAAGAGAAGAGACAAGCACAGAGAGATGAGACGGGCACAGAGACGAGACAGGGACAGAGAGACGAGACGGGCACAGAGAGACGAGACGAGCACAGAGAGACGAGACGGGCAAAGAGAAGAGACAAGCACAGAGAGATGAGACGGGCACAGAGACGAGACAGGGACAGAGAGACGAGACGGGCACAGAGAGACGAGACGAGCACAGAGAGACGAGACGGACACAGAGACGAGACAAGCGCAGAGAGACGAGACGGGCGCAGAGAGACGAGACGGACAGAGAGACGAGACGAGCACAGAGAGACGAGACGGGCACAGAGAGACGAGACGGGCACAGAGACGAGACAAGCGCAGAGAGACGAGACGGGCGCAGAGAGACGAGACGGGCGCAGAGAGACGAGACAGGGACAGAGAGACGAGACGGGCGCAGAGAGACGAGACGGGCGCAGAGAGACGAGACGGACAGAGAGACGAGACGAGCACAGAGAGACGAGACGAGCACAGAGAGACGAGACGGGCACAGAGAGACGAGACATGCACAGAGAGACGAGACGGACACAGAGAGACGAGACGGACAGAGAGACGAGACGAGCACAGAGAGACGAGACAGTAACAGAGAGACGAGACAAGCACAGAGAGACGAGACGAGCACAGAGAGACGAGACGGGGACAGAGAGACGAGACGAGCACAGAGAGACGAGACGAGCACAGAGAGACGAGACAGGGACAGAGAGACGAGACAAGCACAGAGAGACGAGACGGACACAGAGAGACGAGACGGGCACAGAGACGAGACAAGCGCAGAGAGACGAGACGGGCACAGAGTGACGAGACGGGCGCAGAGAGACGAGACAGGGACAGAGAGACGAGACGGGCACAGAGAGACGAGACGGGCACAGAGAGACGAGACAGACAGAGAGACGAGACGAGCACAGAGAGACGAGACGAGCACAGAGAGACGAGACAGTAACAGAGAGACGAGACAAGCACAGAGAGACGAGACGAGCACAGAGAGACGAGACGGGGACAGAGAGACGAGACAAGCACAGAGAGACGAGACAGGGACAGAGAGACAAGACAAGCACAGAGAGACGAGACAGGGACAGAGAGACGAGACGGGCACAGAGACGAGACGGGCACAGAGAGACGAGACAAGCGCAGAGAGACGAGACGGGCACAGAGAGACGAGACAACCACAGAGAGACGAGACGGACACAGAGAAGAGACAGGGACAGAGAGACGAGACAAGCACAGAGAGACGAGAAGAGCACAGAGAGACGAGACGAGCACAGAGAGACGAGACGAGCACAGAGAGACGCGACGGGCACAGAGAGACGAGACAAGCACAGAGAGACGAGAAGAGCACAGAGAGATGAGACAGGGACAGAGAGACGAGACAAGCACAGAGAGACGAGAAGAGCACAGAGAGACGAGACGAGCACAGAGAGACGAGACGAGCACAGAGAGACGCGACGGGCACAGAGAGACGAGACGGGCACAGAGAGACGCGACGGGCACAGAGAGACTAGACAGGGACAGAGAGACGAGACAAGCACAGAGAGACGAGACGGACACAGAGAAGAGACAGGGACAGAGAGACGAGACAAGCACAGAGAGACGAGACGGGCACAGAGAGACGAGACGAGCACAGAGAGACGAGACGAGCACAGAGAGACGCGACGGGCGCAGAGAGACGCGACGGGCACAGAGAGACGAGACAGGGACAGAGAGATGAGACGAGCACAGAGAGACGAGACGGGCAAAGAGAAGAGACAGGGACAGAGAGACGAGACAAGCACAGAGAGACGAAACAAGCACAGAGAGACGAGACGGGCGCAGAGAGACGAGACGGGCAAAGAGAAGAGACAAGCACAGAGAGATGAGACGGGCACAGAGACGAGACAGGGACAGAGAGACGAGACGGGCACAGAGAGACGAGACGAGCACAGAGAGACGAGACGAGCACAGAGAGACGAGACGGGCAAAGAGAAGAGACAAGCACAGAGAGATGAGACGGGCACAGAGACGAGACAGGGACAGAGAGACGAGACGGGCACAGAGAGACGAGACGAGCACAGAGAGACGAGACGGGCAAAGAGAAGAGACAAGCACGGAGAGATGAGACGGGCACAGAGACGAGACAGGGACAGAGAGACGAGACGGGCACAGAGAGACGAGACGAGCACAGAGAGACGAGACGGACACAGAGACGAGACAAGCGCAGAGAGACGAGACGGGCGCAGAGAGACGAGACGGACAGAGAGACGAGACGAGCACAGAGAGACGAGACGGGCACAGAGAGACGAGACGGGCACAGAGACGAGACAAGCGCAGAGAGACGAGACGGGCGCAGAGAGACGAGACGGGCGCAGAGAGACGAGACAGGGACAGAGAGACGAGACGGGCGCAGAGAGACGAGACGGGCGCAGAGAGACGAGACGGACAGAGAGACGAGACGAGCACAGAGAGACGAGACGAGCACAGAGAGACGAGACGGGCACAGAGAGACGAGACATGCACAGAGAGACGAGACGGACACAGAGAGACGAGACGGACAGAGAGACGAGACGAGCACAGAGAGACGAGACAGTAACAGAGAGACGAGACAAGCACAGAGAGACGAGACGAGCACAGAGAGACGAGACGGGGACAGAGAGACGAGACGAGCACAGAGAGACGAGACGAGCACAGAGAGACGAGACGAGCACAGAGAGACGAGACAGGGACAGAGAGACGAGACAAGCACAGAGAGACGAGACGGACACAGAGAGACGAGACGGGCACAGAGACGAGACAAGCGCAGAGAGACGAGACGGGCGCAGAGAGACGAGACGGGCGCAGAGAGACGAGACAGGGACAGAGAGACGAGACGGGCACAGAGAGACGAGACGGGCACAGAGAGACGAGACAGACAGAGAGACGAGACGAGCACAGAGAGACGAGACGAGCACAGAGAGACGAGACGGGCACAGAGTGACGAGACATGCACAGAGAGACGAGACATGCACAGAAAGACGAGACGGGCACAGAGAGACGAGACGGGCACAGAGAGACGAGACAGACAGAGAGACGAGACGAGCACAGAGAGACGAGACGAGCACAGAGAGACGAGACAGTAACAGAGAGACGAGACAAGCACAGAGAGACGAGACGAGCACAGAGAGACGAGACGGGGACAGAGAGACGAGACAAGCACAGAGAGACGAGACAGGGACAGAGAGACAAGACAAGCACAGAGAGACGAGACAGGGACAGAGAGACGAGACGGGCACAGAGACGAGACGGGCACAGAGAGACGAGACAAGCGCAGAGAGACGAGACGGGCGCAGAGAGACCAGACGGGCGCAGAGAGACGAGACGGGCGCAGAGAGACGAGACGGGGACAGAGAGACTAGACAAACACAGAGAGACGAGACAGGCACAGAGAGACGAGACAAGCGCAGAGAGACGAGACGAACACAGAGAGACGAGACAAGCGCAGAGAGACGAGACGGGCACAGAGAGACGAGACGGGCACAGAGAGACGAGACAACCACAGAGAGACGAGACGGGCACAGAGAGACGAGACGGGCACAGAGAGACGAGACAAGCGCAGAGAGACGAGACGGACACAGAGAGATGAGACAAGCGCAGAGAGACGAGACGGGCGCAGAGAGACGGGCACAGAGAGACGAGATAAGCGCAGAGAGACGAGACGGGCGCAGAGAGACGAGACGGGCGCAGAGAAACGAGACAGGCACAAGACTGAAAGGATAACAGAAGCTGGACACAAAGGAGACACTGCTATGACAAAAATGCAAAAACAACAGAGTCCCTAGAAAATAACATTTTCAGGAACTAGAAGACGATTATCTTATAAAGGAACAAATAAAAAGTTCAGAACCAAACTTCAAACCCCGGGTGAACCCAAGGACCCCGGCAGGATGATGACGGATGCCCCAATAGCAACTGAACCTGTGTTTGTCCTTAGGGTTGAAGTTCCTACTAAAATGCGTGTGGAGCGCTGGTCCTTCAGCTTATTCGAGCTGCTGACTGATCTGCGAGGGCGAGATGACTTCAAGATTTTCCTTAAGAAGGAGTTCAGTGGTACGTCAACAAATGTCGTTCATCACAGTTTCTCTTCTTGGTAGAGTTGAGAGTTCTGCATGACTAAACAACTACAAGCATGGAGTTTTATCCATGTTTAGCTAAATATAGTGAAGTTTAGGACAAATTTATACTTCATCATGGTGATGGGTGGTAGATAAAACAAAGGGAACATGGATGTTTCAACTAAACTGTGAAGCACCCACGTCAGCCATATTTCTTTCACAATAAACATCAGGACCCTTATTATTCAGCATAGAGCTCATTTGTATTTATTCAGTCTTCACAGTTTATTTTAGTTTTGTCAGATCTTCGTGCCAACGATTGTGGAGAGGTTTCCATAATTTGACAAAAATGTTACACTTTGGCTCCACTGGTTGGGTTAGATGAACCACCAGTGTCTTATAGTGTCTTACTATTTATATTTTATTCCTGCACATTTGGCGTGGAGCCCCCATGATTTTGTTGTACATGTACAATGACAACTCCGTAAGTCAGAAAACTGTCATATTTATTAGGATCTAATGTGGTATATGGTGTGTGCACATCAGGTGAGAACTTGGCTTTTTGGGAAGCAGCAGAAGAACTGAAGTGGGGAACCGCATCGTCTATGTCAACAAAAGCTGAGAGCATCTTCAAGTAAGACGAATAATCTAACCTCATTCTTCTTTCAATTCAATTCAATTCAATTTTATTTATATAGCGCCAAATCACAACAAAAGTCGCCTCAAGGCGCTTCATAGATACAGAGAAAAACCCAACAATCATATGACCCCCTATGAGCAAGCACTTTGGCGACAGTGGGAAGGAAAAACTCCCTTTTAACAGGAAGAAACCTCCGGCAGAACCAGGCTCAGGGAGGGGCGGCCATCTGCTGCGACCGGTTGGGGTGAGAGAAGGAAGACAGGATAAAAGACATGCTGTGGAAGAGAGACAGAGGTTAATAACAGATATGATTCAATACAGAGAGGTCTGTTAATACATAGAGAGCGAGAAAGGTGACTGGAAAGGAAAAACTCAATGCATCATGGGAATCCCCCGGCAGCCTACATCTATTGCAACATAACTAAGGGAGGATTCAGGGTCACCTGGTCCAGCCCTAACTATATGCTTTAGCAAAAAGGAAAGTTTTAAGCCTAATCTTAAAAGTAGAGATAGTGTCTGTCTCCCGAATCCAAACTGGAAGCTGGTTCCACAGAAGAGGGGCCTGAAAACTGAAGGCTCTCCCTCCCATTCTACTTTTAAATACTCTAGGAACAACAAGTAGGCCTGCAGAGCGGGAGCGAAGTGCTCTAATAGGGTAATATGGTACTACAAGGTCATTAAGATAAGATGGGGCCTGATTATTTAAGACCTTGTATGTGAGGAGCAGGATTTTGAATTCAATTCTGGATTTAACAGGAAGCCAATGAAGGGAAGCTTTGATTTCTATTTCACTTTATTTTACATTCCACATTTTTAAATTTAAATTCCACACTTTGTGTTTTCTTGAGACCCGTCCATCCATCCTGGTAACACATCTTTGTTTCACATGAGATTCATTTTCACACTTTACAGTAGCTTTTGATTCAATTCACTTAGACAAATGACAACAACAGTCACCTCAAGGCGCTTTATATTGTACAGTAGGTCGTACATTAATACATACAGAGAAAACCCAACAATCATATGACCCCCTGTGAGCAAGCACGTTGGCGACAGTGGGAAGGAAAAACTCCCTTTTAACAGGAAGAAACCTCCGGCAGAACCAGGCTCAGGGAGGGGCGGGGCCATCTGCTGCGGTGAGGGGAGGAAGACGGGGTCATTTTAAATTGATTTCTGGTTTTCTAAATCTTCACTCCTATAACTTTGAGCCATGGAGGAGATTGATGTAGAACGTGTGTGTATGCAGGACCTTCCTGGCGCCTGGCGCCCCCCGCTGGATCAACATTGATGGCAGGACAATGGGTCTGACAGTGAAAGGTCTGGAACATCCTCACCGCTATGTGCTGGAGGCAGCACAGACGCACGTCTTCCTGCTCATGAAAAAGGTGTGTCCAGATTCATGATTGGTGTGAGGATCAAAAAAGATCCGTTCATACCAAAACGTGGAGGTTGCTAGCATGCTCATGTTTTTGATTGGCACAGGACACGTTCTTCCGTTACCTCAAGTCACCTACATACAAGGACATCCAGAAGAAGGCACTGAACCCTGAACCGCACAACTTCAGGTTAGTATTCATCATAATGTAGACACAGAACCTGAATTTCAGGTTCCACTTATTCCAATTTAAAAGGATCCAAACTGGAATAACAGGGAAGGGACCTCTTACTATATTGGGCTATATTACCACAAGTACTGACGTACACACAGGCAGTACTTTTTGCCTGGATCCTTCATAATAGTAATCCGACTACATCACAAACTTTTGGAATTGACACATCCATCTTTGCATACAGATCTCTATATAAGGAGACATGTTTAAATCCAGGCTGAAACAGGAAGTGGTGACAGCGTTGTAAGAGAGAGGCCTGCAGTTAATAAGAAAGGATGACTGCCAGGAGAGGTGTAGCTTGTTTCCACAAGAGTGATGACTGTTAAAAACCAGCGATACTCAGACTGAGATATCAGTTCCTCTGAGATCTTCACTGTGGCTCAAGTAAAAAATGCTTGGAATTTAAGTTTCTATGAAAAAGACGAAGACTAAAAGAAAAAGAAGAGGAGGAGCACCGCGTCACTGCAATGGGAAAACAAAGTAAATAAAACTTCTCCAGCATTCATGGCACAGAAGCTCCTGTAATGATAGCGTCATTTTCAAATTGAAGATAAGAACATTTAAGATGAGGCAGCATGAGGGATGTTTACGTGTTTAAGTCTGGTCCACAGACCCACTGAGATCTGATGGATTTTTAAAAGCCCTCACTTCGCACCATTTGGATTGGCATCACATTCAAATATTATTTTCTGCGTTGTGTGTCACCAGTTGCTCCTCCTGTGCCTATAGTGGTCAAACAGGTTTACCGTCTAATCATTTGAACCCAAACCAGGGACAGGACAAGTAAAGAGCATAGGTTTCTACAATTGATAAGCAATGTGTGTTTCACAACTTTACTCTGGTGAAAGAGGCTTTTTTGTCATTAATGTTTGTATTTCATCCAAGTCCTGCCAATCTGGAGCAGAATGCTCTGAACCGGAGCCCGGGCATCCACCCCATCATCCTCTGGCAGCAAGAAGAGGAGGAAAAAGCCAAGGCTGCCGCTGCCTCCGCTCCAGTGGATGTCAAAGCCATGATGAGCAAGATCGACAGGAAGAAGTAGAAAAGTATAGTGCAGGTGTGTTTGTATGCACGCAGGTTCGTTCAAAGCAGTCGTCTTTGTAGCTGGATACATGAAAGGTCTCACTTTACTTATTAATGGTCTCCTGTTTTAGCAACTGTGAGTTATTTTAAATCGGAAGGAAAAACTTTGGCTTTCACGGCCAAGATCTGGAGAAACACGGGCTGAGCCATCAAAAGCTTTTCTTCTGTCTGTGCACAGATTACATTTCATTGCTTATTCGAGTGAAATAATCCTAAAGACAAGTTACAAACGATCATTCACATTTTCAGATGTACTTAAAGCTGTTTCTACAGTTTCTACCAGTCAGCAGATTATATTTCATGTATATTGTGTTAGCATAGTTTGTTAATAACACTCTTACTGTTGTGAATCTACAGGGTGGGCCATTTATATGGATACTCCGTAATAACATGGGAA
Source organism: Neolamprologus brichardi (assembly GCF_056152115.1). Taxonomy (NCBI): domain Eukaryota; kingdom Metazoa; phylum Chordata; class Actinopteri; order Cichliformes; family Cichlidae; genus Neolamprologus; species Neolamprologus brichardi. Next base: position 6,080,380 of record NW_028270136.1, on the reverse strand, counting down.
TTGTTGGTGATATTAAAGTCCTCTTTGTGGCACATTAGTATATGTGAGGGGGCAAACTCCTCAAGATGGGTGGTGACCATGGTGGCCAATTAGAAGTCGGCCATCTTGGATACAACTTTTGTTTTTTCAATAGGAAGTTGTAGTTGAAAAGCTACTGTAAAGTTACGTTGAAACCAAGCACACCATTGTTTTTCTTGTGACATTACCAATAAGTTTGATGTGTCACATGGTCCTCTTCCTATTGAAAAAACAAAAGTTGTATCCAAGATGGCCGACTTCTAAATGGCCACCATGGTCACCACCCATCTTGAGGAGTTTGCCCCTCACATATACTAATGTGCCACAAACAGGACTTTAGTATCACCAACCATTCCCATTTTATTACACTGTATCCATATAAATGCTCCACCCTGTAGAACTGCAGTTGCACATATGCACTGCTGTCATTACAGGGTTTTGTTTGGTCTTATTAGATTAAATGTGTCACAATCGTGCAAAATAGTATTTCAGTGCATGTCAATGAAAGAGTATCTGTGTAGCATCCGAGTGTGGACCATGTCCCAAAAATACAATGAAATGAAATGTAATAAATAAGCTCAACATGTAGAAGACTTTGAATGTCACGGCTGATTTTTTTTAACTTTCACTGATGTTTCTTTTAATCAGCCAACATAATCAGTCCCTACTGATATATCAGGATACATCAATATTGGCATATATACTGTGTTTGTATTCAAATCCATAAGAGTTTATTTTAACAGAGCTGTGATCATTTATTAATGGTGTCTGCTCCAGCAGCTTAAACCTCATCGTCTCTCAGCACCGCAGGTATCTGTGGCTCAGAAGCTACAGTAGGTTGTAGCACTGGGTACGTTTATAAATAAATTTACAACAATTAAAGCACAATAAATACCAAAGAGAACCATGTTCAAACAAAAGGAGAATGGTTTAATTTTTTCTTAAAAGGTTTTTAACTGTTTTTAAAGACTCCACAGAGCTAAAGTGTGAACTGTTTCAAAGCCTTGGAGCCAAAGACTGAAAGACTCTGTCCATCTTAGCCTTCAGTTTTACATGAGCAGTGTTGGTCAAGTTACTTGAAAAAAGTAATCAGTAACTAATTACTGATTACTTCCCCAAAAATGTAATCCAGTTACTTTACTGATTACTTATTTTCAAAAGTAATTAATTACTTAGTTACTTAGTTACTTTTTAAAAACATGATTTACAACCTGAATAGGTGATAAAGTGATAGATCTTTCAGCCCAATTCTACTTTTTCTGCATAATCATCATACAAAATGTAATCAAATGGAAAAGTCTCTTTTTAAAACTTGTTTTATTAGTTTTAATCTTTTAACTTTATGCACCAAGCAAAAATTTAATTATCTGCAACATTCTCTGACTGGAAGAAATTAGTTTAACATTTAAACCTATTTTCTGCACATTCCAGCACATAAAATAAAATATTTTGTGTGTTTACACTCAGTCTTTCAAATAGATGCAAGTAAAACACAGCAGAAAATAAATAAAGTCAAAGACTAGCGGTCCTGTTGCTCTATTTTCACCTGTAAAGCAGGAGTGGGGTAGGCGGAGGGTTACCCTGGTGCAGGTGTGCAGCGGTCAGTAGAAGAATCCGCGAGTTTCTCTGTGAGTTTCCCATTACGTCGTAGCTACTCGGTGCTTGCTCGGAAGTTTAGGGGTTTTTCGCTGTAAAAAGAAGTTTTCTTCCCACGCACAACGGACACTAATGTTTTTGTCACTTTTTATGGAATCAAACTCAAAGTAAGGTCAGTACTTCCACGCTTTAAACGCTGCACGCTCATACTCTCTCTGCACTCGATATATGATCCATTGTTGATCTGCACACAGCTGTTGTCACGAACGTCGCACTCGCTTACGTCACTGTCATGAGACATTCTCGCAAAAAATCACGGTTTTAGTAACGCAGTAACGCAGCGTTCCTACAGGAAAGTAACGGTAATCTAATTACCGTTTTTGCAATAGTAATCCCTTACTTTACTCGTTACTTGAAAAAAGTAATCAGATTACGAGTTACTGCCCATCTCTGCTGGTGACACACTGGTGATTACTCTGAGGCAATAATAAGAAAGTCAACCTGCTTTCTGCCATCATGGCAGCCAGCCACACATCTCTATCTGAACTGAATAAATACATAAAATACAACCTGACATATTAACACCCAGAGAAAATGTAGAACCAGTACAGACTGTGTCAGCTGATAGAGTGTTTGCAGGGATGATGCTTCGTGTCAGCGTGTTCACAGACTCACTCATACAAATGTAGCTGTGCAGACATCCTGTGACAGAAGCTGACTGCATCAGTCTGCATGTCACAAACCACAGTGTGTTAAACATGTTTCAGTCCAGAGTGGAAAGGACAGCCTACCCCACCAACCAGCCACAGCCTCAGCTGCTGATGCGTCCATCAGAGTATGAGTGAGTGTTAAAAGCACTTTGGTAGAAGGAGCATAAAGAAAGTGTGAAGGAGGCGAGTTCAGAGTAGAAAAGCACTACAGAGGAAGCATCCACCTGAACGATGCTGTATGCACACATTCAACTAAAGTATCGCTGCTCTGATCAGCAGTCAGCCAACACGTCAGTGCTTACACAACATTTACACATCACACAGGAGGCATTTTGTCAACACAAGAGTATTTACTGTACATGTCACTGTAACAAAGCAGCCAGCTGATTATTTGCCCATCCCAGAGAGCCAGTTAAGCTTGAATAAAGAAGTCGCTGCTGTGTCTTCATCCTGATCAGCGAGCTGCCTGAAAAGGCTGCCGGGCCGGAAGCTGTCATCGCTGCCTGCTGCGAAGGACTGACGAGCCTGGAGGAGGAAGGAGAAACAGGTCACGGGACATCTGAAGACAAAGAGCTGAGACAGGAGCCTGACTCTGCTCAGACCTTCAGCAGAGTCAGGGCTGCCATCTGAAAGCTCCTAACGTTTTACCACGAAGCAACTTCATCAATGAGGAGAAGAGAGTCCAGACCTGGAATTATTTCTGGCCACGAATGATTCCAACACTGGAAAAGTTAAAGATAATACAGTCATATGAAACGTCTGTGAAGGTTCATCCAGGTCATCGTAGACTAAGGAGCTTGGAAAGAAAAGCGTCTGGACTTCTTTAAGTTGCTTGAAGACGTTTTACCTTCATCCGAGAAGCTTCTTCAGTTCTAAGGTCAAATGGTGGAGAGTCCCAGATATAAACCCAGTGGGAGTTTCCCCCCACAGAGGGACAAAAGGACCCCCTGATGATCCTCTAATCACCTGAGCCAAGGTGTGAAACTGGGTGTGGGTCCCAATCAGCCAGAGTTTCAGGTGAGCTCATTGTGAAACCTGGCCCCACCTTATCATGTGATGTCCTGAGGTCAGATGGCCCAGGATGTGAGTGGGCGTTAAGGCGTCTGGGGAGGGAACTCAAAACTGGATTATAGATGGCAGAGAGTTGGTGTCGTAAACCACCGCCTCTGTTCAAAGATGGTCGCTCACAGTGGACATATGTCGCATTCTCGAGTTAACATGTTCACGAGATCTTCAGAAACCTTGACCTTTGAATCATATTCAAAGGAGCTTGCAAAGAAAAGCGTCTGGACTTCTTTAAGTTACTTGAAGACGTTTCACCTCTCATCCGAGAGGCTTCTTCAGTTCTAAGGTCAAGGTCTTCAAGTAACTTAAAGAAGTCCAGACGCTTTTCTTTGCAAGCTCCTTTGACTACGATGACCTGGATGACTGAGAACCTTCACAGACATGTTGAATCATATGTTCTCCTCCATTCAAAACAATCATTGCTCCGGCTTATGTGGTTGGCCTTTGCCTGGATTTAATAATAGTCATGGAAATGGGATCACGGGCGCTCCCGTGGGCTTAAATGGTTGATCCTCTCATTTTTGACCTCTAACCTTGATATTCAGAGGGAAGTTACTGAAATTCTAATTTGTCCAAGATTTTCAATAATTACAGTTATAGTATGAAAATCCTGAGTCATCTTCACTCTCAGCTTTGACAAACGTGGGTGTGCAGGCTGTCCACTGCGGGCGCAGTGATGACATCACACCATCACTCTTTCACAGCTCAGTGGTAAAAATGTTTTGGGTGATGTTTTACTCTATTTAACAACCTGGCTGTTATTTCAGCGCTATAGCATACAGCATTATAGCGCTTGTACTTTAACTTTACTTTAGGTTGTTGGTGGCAGTTTTCTGTTGTAGCGTTCACCAGCAGAATCCAAACACACAGTGATGAACACACAGTGATGAACACACTGGGTTGACACTGGTTTGCTTGAAGGCAGAGGGTGTGACACCGGACATTTAGATAAGCACAGTAAAACAGAGACGTAAAGCCATCGTGTGGCTGCCAGTAAACAACATCACAGAGGGGAAATGTCCCAAACAAGAACAGACTCTGAACTCACCACCAGCTGCTGAGGAGCTTCAGAGCTTCTGGAAGCTGCTTTGGATTTCTGCACATGTGAGACGCTGAGAGGCAGCAGCCCGAACCTGTCAGACACACAAACAGAGTATTTCCAGTTTGGCCAGTTGAACAGTGCAGTTGGTCACCAGCACCACATTTTTCTGCTATTGGGGAAAACAAGATAATCTAAACTAACAGTTGAACCGCTGAAGTCACGATTGTGTAAAACCAGCAGACCAGTTGAGAAGCTACTTTTGTCAACATCTGTTTCTTTTCCTCTCTGTGTTCATCATCCTGGTGGTGTTGCAGCCCACTATCTGACTGTCAGCACCACCCGCCAACAGACCCACAGACACTAGAGATAAGCTTCTGAGCCCCCCCTGCACCACAACTAGCTTCTGTCCATAACGGTTATCAACAGCACCAAACACTCCCAACGGCTTACAGAGACTGACCTGCTCCTGGCCAGATACCATGGGAATAAGGAGGTCAAAATATTCCTTCCATCCTCCAACTATACCCTCAGGTACATTCAGCAGCTAAGGCCACACTCACTACGTGTATGAGTCAACACTGCTTCCCTCAGTCAGCTGAAGCTTTCCCAGAATCACTCTGAGCCAGACTCATTTTGTCTCCAAGGACTCACTGAACTCCTACAGTGAGTCTTTGCTTCAGTTACTCAGGCTGTGTCCTGCTCGGCCTGTTAGCCCCTCAGCTGCCACCCAGCTCCAGGCTGACCAAGCCTGATAGGAATCATTCTGTTTGGCTAAATCACAGGGATTACCAGCACAACAGTCACCGATGACGTTGTAGCCTCAGCACCGTCCAGCAGCTTCATCAGAACATAGTCCACTCAGATTCAGTGTCCCCAAGCTGCCAAAGTACTTCTGCACACAGGAAGGTTTTGTGGACCAGGGCCTCTGCCAGGTGCTCCCAGTGCATCCTCACTTTACTTTCAGGTGTGCCGGGCCTGTCCACCACCAGCTGGTGAGAAGCTGACGGATCAACTTTCTTCACCAGAACAGATGTTCACAGCCACAGACATGACGACACAAAACTGACCACTGAACTGTAGCCTCGGGTGCGTTGGTGCCACATGCTGACGGACATCTTTATTCTTGAACATGGTGTTCAGTGTGGAACAACTGATGACCACTCGGCTTCAGATCAGGCCGGCCACTCCTCCAGTCGCACCCCTGACTGCCCACATGTGCACTGAGGTGTTGTAGTGGGACGATGGAGACACCAGACGCAGTACCCTCCAGCACTCCATCCAGTGCATTCAAGAAGGCTAAGTGTTCCTAACTGAATTATTAACCGCACAAACACTAACAACGGTTAACACCCACTCCCCAACCTGGAGGCAGGGAAGCAGCCTTCCTGTCCACAGGTAAAAACCCAAATGTGCAGGCAGCAAACCGGCGGATACAGGAATACCGTCCTGGCAGCTCCTCTGCAGGAGACTGGTTGCAGAGCCCAAGCTGTGCATTAGGGTATCGCTCGACCTCACGCACTGGCTCAGGCTCTTTCCTCACCAGAGAGCTTCAGTAGCTGAGGATCAGGCTGCCCTGGCCTCTGCTTGACACAGCTTACAGAGCCTTCATGTTTATCTCACCGTGTTGCCTTTGTCACGTGACGACCCCATCTTATTGATCATTAAAGAGATGAAAGTGAAACTATACCATCAGATTTTACTTACCCATTACTTTCTGTTTCATTTAGTAACTATTAGTAACTAAAGTCTGACCTGATCTGGCTGCTGGCTAGCGGCAGTATGTTGTAAGGATCCTGGGAGTTCAAACTGCTGCTTCGCAAAGCAAACTGCTTCTCTGAGCCTGTCAGGAGCCCCAGCAGGACCTGGAGGAGAAACAAAGACTGCTTATAAACTGACGAGGAAATAATTAGGACAGCGTTAGATGAGTGGCTCATAGGATCAGACAGCAAACACAACACAGAAGACATGTTCATCAGGTACATCAGGACATATCATGACACTCTCATATCCTGATATAAAACGTTTATCATCCTGACAATGATATAAATCACAAAATTTAATATTTTCTGTAAATTCTGTGAATCTCAAGCAACTCGACTTGCGTGAAGCTTTTCTGTTTGGATGTGACGATGGATGTGTTCATGTCACTCGGTTCAGACTAAGTGTTGTCTTTGTATACCAGTGACAGTGTGGACACACCTTCTCATTAATGGTTTGTCTTTATTTTTACTTCTTTCTACATTGTAGATACAAACTGAAGACATCAAATATATGAGGCAGCATATATGGAATTATGTAACAAAGAAAAATATTTATATAATGTTTTATATTTGAGAGTATCCATCCTTTGTTGACAGCTCTGCAAACCCTCGGCCTGCTCTCACTGAGCTTCATGATGTAGTCACCTGACATGGTTTCACCTCACAGGTGAGCCTGTCAGGGTTCATAGGTGGAATTTGTTGCCTTCTCGATGGGGTTGGGACCATCAGTTGTGTTGTTCAGACGTCAGGTTGGTTACAGCTGACAGCTCTGTTTGACAACTGTTAAACCTCTTGATGCTCAATAATCCAGGTAAGTAAATCTCCAGAGGCTGATTCTGTTCATCTGGATGTTTTCAGTGGGAGAAACATTTCGTCATCATCCAGGTGACTTCTTCAGTTCAGCTGACTCCAGGTTGACTGCAGCTGACCTGCCAGCCCATTGTTCCTTCAGTGGGCTGGTTTAGTCATCATATGTCCTGTTTATAAGGTTGGAGAAACCTGCAGTCAGCTGAACTGAAGACGTCACCTGGATGATGACGAAACGTTTCTCCCACTGAAAATTCAATTCAATTTCAATTCAATTCAGTTTTATTTATATAGCGCCAAATCACAACAAAAGTCGCCTCAAGGCGCTTCATAGATACAGAGAAAAACCCAACAACAAAACATCCAGATGAACAGAATCAGCCTTTGAAGACAACTGTCAGATTTCATATTATGGAAAGAAGCAATCATCTAAGTAAAGAGAAACAACAGCCCATCATCACTTTATGAACTGAAGGTCAGTCAGTCCAGATCATTGCTAAAACCTTGACTGTGTCTCCAAGTGCAGTCACAAAAACTATCAAGTCTGATAGTTGATGATGAAACTGTCTCACATGACGACCTAGTGCTGGGCTATATCATACCATTCACGGTAACACTGGTGTAATGTTGGGCAACATAGGAAAATGAAATATCGCGATAGAATATGGGTAAAACGCGCATGGCGGCGACGCAAAACGAGAAGAGCGAAAGTGGATCGTTGAATGAAACCAGAACTGGTTTGTAAAAATGCTGCAACTTCAGTGGTGTGGAACTGGTTTAGCTTTCGTCCCTCAGATACACAACAAAGCTCTATTTTTGGTAGAGCATGCTAGCGGGCCGTCGTTATTACCGTGTTGTTTGGAAAATACGGCGCACTTAAAATCATCCTTTGATTTTTCTGAAAGTCGACAGAGCCCCTTATAATCCCGTGTGCCTTATGTATGAACTCTGGTTGTGTTTACTGACCTCGAGACGATTTTATGTGCACGGCGCTCGAACATCTGTCAAATGTTTCAGTACGACTTTGCTAAGCTACGAAGCCGCACCGCTTGATGGATTGTCGGAGCATTACGGCTATCGTAGGCGGAGCCTCGCGGAGTGATACGTACTGGAATCAAAGCAAAGGGGCTGTTTGGAAGAATCTGAGTGTTTTCACACTTTTTGGTTTAATACATAATTTCATGTTGTGTTTATTCAGAGTTTTGATGGCTTCAGTGAGAATCTACAATGGAAATAGTAGAAAAAACATTAAATGAGAATGTGTGTCTTTTAATGTATGTGTCCCATATAAATGTGTCGTCCAAATGAACTGCCTGTTACAAAAACAGCATTGTTTATCTTTGACTCCTTTAAGCGTAGCTGGAAGTACCAAGGTCCTTTGAGACAGGCGGTTGAGGCTGGCGTTCAGGTGAGGTGTAAACACGTCCAGGTCAAAGGGGTCAATGAAGCTCTCCAGCCAATCACAGGTTTCATGGAATCTGTAAGACATACAGCACAACGTTTGCAGTTATTCCACACTCCACTGTCGATAAATGGACAAAGTGCTGAATCAGACAGCACATGACTGTGGCTCTGCTGCTGGGCCAATATATTGATAGATGGTGTTTCTAGATTTGCAACAGCATGTTACAGCTCGTTGGAGACAATCAGCTTGTTCTTTGCGTTAGACCTGGGTCGAGTTTTCAGCTGTCACAGAGTGGATCGAGTGGCCACTCCTCAAAAGCTGTACACTGCTGCTATTTTTATTCTTCTGCCATTGAAACTCAGGCATTTGCTGTGCACAGGTACACAACTGTTTCTGTCGGCTCAACGTGGAGATACAACTAATTAATCATTTGTGTAACTTAAACAAGTGACCAGAAACTGAGCTCTGATCATTACATTTAAGGATGTGATTAAACTAACATGTTACACATAAGTAATCAATCGGCTGTAATGCACCACTGTGTCCAAAGTCAGGGGGCTGCATTTGAAGGCTGATTACGTCACAGTGGAAAGGATGTGTGCACTCCAATAGTCTATTTTCCTTAGGAAGGCTTCTGTGATCCGGAAGTATCAGTGTGGTGGCCATAGCAACACTGTTCCCGTTCTGCAAACACTAAGGACAGAGCTTCAGTGCTCCTTCATTGCTTTCTTCCAGCATACACAGGATGCACAACAAAAGGAGAAAATGCCGTCACATACACGACAGACGTAGTGACACCATCTGGCAGCACAAATGAACCAGCTACCAGTGGATGAGCCACACCCAGACTGGCTCACATATGGATCCTGGAATATCCTGGAATATCTAGCTCTGTACCCGGATCAACAGGTCCCCAAGAACCTTCATCAGGAATTTGATGATGTGGCGAACAACACTAGAGGCCAAGTTCAAGCCAACAGTACAAGACACTATCAAACTGGGATTTACCAAGGAGATGCTCTGTGCCCACTGCTGCTCTGCACAGGCCTGAACCCCCTCAGATCATATTGGTACACAGAACTGAGGGAATTGCACTACCACAGAATACCTGCAGGGGTCTGGAAGTGCTGAGAGTCAGCTGAATGGGAAAAACAAGTCCTGGCCAATCAACGCCCAGCCGGTCATCAGATGAGCTACATTAGCAAACTTGTTTACTAACTAAGTTAACATTCGTGTTGTCTAAAGGGACTCAGCCCAAGGCTCAGCGTAGGATACATAACACACCAATGACACATGTCAATTTTCTCCAGAAAAAGTAAAACAGAAGAACAATTTTCTCTATTTTAAAACAGAGAGTTTAACACGCTGCTCATCATGTCTGTAGCTGTCATGGTTACTAGGCAACAGCAGTAGTATGTCATAGGCTAGCCCACATGTGTCAAACTGAAGGCCCGCGGGCCACATCCGGCCCGGCGTACATTTATATAAGGCTGTGAGATCATTTTATATAGATGTAAAATTATTGTCATGCATGGCCCGGTGATATGAGGCGCTAATAACAGACAAACTACAGATCCCATAATGCAGCGCTGCAGCCTCCTTGCTGAACGCTAGGCTAACTGGGAACATGCCCGCTTCAATCAAGTCAAACTTCTGTCATTGTGAAGCTCGCCGCTCACAATGGTGGAGAGAGAAGTTGATTCTGCCACTGATTTAAGAACACAGTTGTGTGAAAGAAGCAAAAACTTCATTGCATCTTGCTGGGGATGAAAGGACAGACATGATGGACACTGCACAGCTGGCCATCTTCATCCGTGGAGAGGAAATATTGGACATTAAATCGATGCACAACGACAGGAAAAGACGTTTTTTAAAGCGTATGTCAAAGTGTAACGACGTGAAACTGTCCTGGGACAAACTTGTTGGACTGACAACAGATGGAGCGCCGGTGCTGTGCGGTGAAAAAAGTGGACTAGTCAGCAGGATGCGAGTAAAGATGCAGGAGAACTGTACCGGTGAGTTAACATCACTGCATCACACACCAGGAAAGGCTGTGTGGTAAAGTCCTAAAAATGGAGCATGTTGATCACCGTAACACAGACCGTAAATTTATCTGAGCTAAAAGTTTAAATCACGTCAGTTTCAGTCTTTATGTGGGAAATAGATTCAGAGTTTGCCAACATTCCTTCACACAGAGGTCCGCTGGCTGAGTTGAGGAAAAGTTCTCAATAAAGTTTTTTGAGCTCATCAAGGAAACCTGTCAGTTCATGGACATGTTTGATGCTGTGAAGGCGTTTCACGTGAAGCTGTCACTAATGCACCAGTGCAGCCTGCCTCACTTTCCCTGTTGCAGTCATGTTGAACCAAGTCAGCTTTGCTGCACCTGTGCAGATTCAGATGGAGCTGCAGTGTAACGATGCACTCAGGGAAAGTACGACACTGAAGGGCCCGCACAGTTTATTAGCTCCACCCCTGCAGCAACGCCCAGCTCCTCTACATGCGGCTCCAACCTTGTGTTTGCTTTCATTACTTTTTCTGGGGTTTTGGCAGCATGTTCATATTTCTAACTTGTGTAAGTTTGACAGGATATTTAAAGTTAAAGTTTATTTTTTTAAGTTTATTTAATCTGGAATAATATTCCTGTCTGTTTTTATTCATATTTATGTTTAAAAAAACATGTTTTAGTTTGTTCAATAAATGTTTATCTTGTTTGGCCGCGACCTAAAGTGAGCCTTGAGTTTGACACCCCTGGGCTCGACCTACCAGTTGAACAGCCACTCACGTCGCAGGATTCAGTCGCTGATTCTGGAACAACCATATGAACCCGTGAACACCTCTGACACGTACAGGATTCCAGGATTACAGCTTCCTCGGGTGTTTGCAGACACAAACAGGCCGTGACACATATTGTGGATGTGAACTGATACCTTGGGTCTTGCTGTGGTCGGGAGTTCTTCAGTTCGTCCAGTCTGCTCCCCAGTGTAGCGCTCAGGTAACGGAGGTCAAACAGGAACTGCAGGGCTCTGTTCTGCGTCATGGGGAATACAGCATCCTGAAGGAGAACGGAGGCACAACCAAAATACATTTAACGTGCTAACCACGCCCTTATGTTTCTGTGCTCCATCAGATCAGCTTCTCACTGCCATCGTTTTGACAGTTGCATTGACAAAATACACTAATCAGTCAGAACCTCATATGAAAAGGGAAAAAACAAAACGCTTGGACACTGCTAGCACGGGGCGCCCACACAAACTCAAAGCAGGAGATGAAGCATCGCTGAATATGTTTGCAAACCAACTTCATTCTGAGCCAAACACTAGAAAATATGATGAAGCAAATCTTCCCTTTGGTTTCACCTGCACAGGTGCCGAAGTAATAGGGGTGGGGGGAAAATGGATACTGTGTAGCATGGTGATATTTTGTTTGCTAATAATGTATGGATACAGGGACAGCAGAAATCGATATTTTGTTACAAAAAGGTTTTTGTGCTCTGACTTCAGAGCATGTTGATCCTTTTTCTGAGCAAGAATCCTGACATTCCTTCACTGTCCAAATGTGTTTCACTTGTTTTTGGCAGCAATAAACATGACAGTTTACTTATTTTAATTTAAGACATGTTTTATTTTAATTCAGTTTAAAACTTTTTTATTTAATGTAAAATTATATTGTTTTAATTTACTTTCAAATTCTTCAGTTGCTGAAGGGGCTGCATAGTTTTCATAAACTGCATAGTTCAGAATAGCTATAATTGTACCAGATGGTTGATTCAGTTAAGTTGGACTAGACTGTAATACAAACCGTTCAGTTTGTCAACAATCAAACTGAAATGAGAGAAAGACTGAGTGTGAGACTTTGATATGAGAGAAAATGAATATTGATAAAGTTTACCTTTATGTACAGAATCTGAATATCGCAAAATATTTTAAAAAATCGCAATAATATCATATTGTGTGTTAAGTATTGTGATAATATTGTATCGTGCGTTGTATGGTGATTCCCACCTCTACCAGGTAGGTCTCCCTGCAGGATTGGTTTTCCCTTCGTCGGGAGCAGCGCTGGGCTGTTTAAATCACGGACAAACAGGATCCCACATTCTTGATGTTTAGTTCACAAACACTTGTTGTAATGACTAACTACTCCTGACATGTTGGAGATGTTTGCTCTTTATACAGTAAAGTTACAGGATACAAATAACATCAGGCTGATCCTGACACGATTTGTTCCCCCGGTTCAAATCATGGACACTGCAGTTCCTCTCATGTAAACAATAACGTGGCCACAGCGTGACGTGATAAAGGCACATACCTTTGACGCTGCGTGACGAACTCTGTATTCTTCGTCCACACGGAAACGCAAAAAAGGAGTTTAAAAAATCTCAGTTTTCGGTGATTCGAAACGCCGTTTACGTGTGAACGAAAGGTCCAAACGCATAGAAACAGCTGTGTTTTCAAAAATACCCGTGTAGGTGTGGACGTAGCGGGGGGGTCATTTTGCTTGTAAAACAAGGGGGGCCCAGCAGAAAAAGTTTGGGAACCACTGACCTAAAGGATTACACTGCATCTGCAAGCTCGCCACGCAAACACCTGAGCAGCCACGTCATTAAGAGAGAACATGATTGATCAGGTGATCATCCTGCACTGTGGTGCAGCATGGGCACCCTGACAGGTCTGCAGCCCCATTAAACACAGTTCCTATCAGAGCAAGCGTTACACCTTTGGCGATGTGACCTACAGAGCTTGTCTATTTGATCAGACCACGCTCTCCATGTGCATCAGTGAGCCTGTCCACCACTGCAGACTGGAGCCCCCACAGGAGGCTCAGTTATCTACCCATCACTATCTGGACTCTGTGTCTGCACATTTTCCTGCTAAAACAACTTTGAGGCCCAAACGTCGACTTGCTCTCTAACATGTCCCACCCAGTAAAAGACGCCATGATGAAGAGATGGTCAGTGACGTTAACTTCACCTGTCAGTGGTCATGAGTTACGCCTGACTGGTGAACAGGCCTGTGGGTATGATTCTAATATCTCATTGGACCTCTGATCTCTTCAGTTCAAATAAGCTTTCTCTTAGCGCATTAACGTGTTAATGCGGGGTTAATGCAGCGTTAATGCGGCGTTAATGCGGCGTTAATGCGGCGTTAATGCGACGTTAATGCGGGGTTAATGCGGCGTTAATGCAACCTTAATGCGGCGTTAATGCAGCGTTAATGCAACCTTAATGCAGCGTTAATGCAGCGTTAATGCGGCGTTAATGCGACGGTAATGCGGCGTTAATGCAACGTTAATGCGGCGTTAATGCGGCGTTAATGCAACGTTAATGCGGCGTTAATGCGGCGTTAATGCAACCTTAATGCGGCGTTAATGCGGCGTTAATGCAACGTTAATGCGGCGTTAATGCAACCTTAATGCAACCTTAATGCGGCGTTAATGCAACCTTAATGCGGCGTTAATGCAACCTTAATGCGGCGTTAATGCAACGTTAATGCGGCATTAATGCGGCGTTAATGCGGCGTTAATGCAACGTTAATGCAACGTTAATGCGGCGTTAATGCGGCGTTAATGCAACCTTAATGCAACCTTAATGCGGCGTTAATGCAACCTTAATGCGGCGTTAATGCAACGTTAATGCGGCGTTAATGCAACGTTAATGCGGCATTAATGCGGCGTTAATGCAACGTTAATGCAACATTAATGCGGCGTTAATGCAACGTTAATGCGGCGTTAATGCAACGTTAATGCGGCATTAATGCGGCGTTAATGCGGCGTTAATGCAACCTTAATGCAACCTTAATGCGGCGTTAATGCAACCTTAATGCGGCGTTAATGCAACGTTAATGCGGCGTTAATGCAACGTTAATGCAACATTAATGCAACGTTAATGCAACGTTAATGCGGCGTTAATGCGGCGTTGTAAAGTAACCCGGACTAATCTGTGTTAACTTGTTAACAGGGATTTGCCAGTTATGGCGCGTTAACCCGGTAACGCTGACAGCACTAGTTTCTCTCTGTCCTTTTTTTGCATTAACAACATTAGAGACATTATGATGGTAGTTTGCACTGAACACGAGCAGAGACATGAAACTCCTCACGTTGTTAATCAGACATCATTCTGTACACGTGACAGCAGGTTGATTCACGTCCATGGTGAGCTGATGGGTTTAAAGTGTGTGACTGATGATCACGGTCAGAGTGAAGCTCATGATGCTGAGATTCACTGAATTCACTCCAACTCGACACCAGCCAGTATAAAGACAGTGTAGCAGCACACGTGCGTACAGCTGATGAAACAGGTCAGCTGATCACAGCCTGACCAATAAACAGAGCCCACAGCAGAAACCTGTGTGAGCTCTTTGCCCACGCTGAGTCCTTACAGCCAATCTCAGGTTCATGTGCTGATCCCACTCCACTTCCCCACTCATCTCCCTGATTTGGGGGAAGTCACCCTCTCAGGTTTGTCCTTTCCCACTCAGACTCTACTTAACCAAGCTGAGTAATCTATTACAGTTTAACTGACTAAAAGCTTGTTACCATCTGTTTTCTTCCACTGTTATTGAAGCTGCAGCACAGTCACCTCAGTCAGCTTCGTACACAGACAGAAAACCTTTTACTTTCTTACTGTGAGCACAGTTCACAACCTGCACTTTTCACTTTTCATCGAGTAAACAAGAATCAGGACTTCAGTTTTTACTCGAGTATTTCTGAACACTAGTATCTGTACTTCTACTCAAGTACAGAATGTGTGAACTGAGCTCTTCATTAGTCTCTTCTGGCTGTGTGCAGCCTTACACCAGCTCCTGTTAGGATTCCCTTCAGAGCCACGACGCTCTGCTCGTCTGTGATCATCAAGTTTATTCTTACACTTTTCTCAGGACAGGAAATGATCAGGTCTCAGTTACCGTGCTGCTGGTCTGTGTCAGGCTGTGGTAATGGTGCAGGACTTCAGTCAAACAGGTCTGCAGAAACTCCTGGAGGGTGGAGCGAGGAAGGGCGTGGCCTCCCACCCTGTTTATTTCCACGCACAGCTGGAACAGCAGCGACTGCACAAACCACGTCGGCTACAGGAGACACAGAAACAACAGACCGCCGTCAGACCTCAGTACGGACTCTGGGTCCTTCCAGTTTGTGTCAGACGTCCTTCTCACCTGTACTGGAAGACGGATTTTGGACGTAACGCTGCTTCCAGACTCCGCCTCCTCCTGGATCTCCAGATCCTCCCAGTTAGTTGCTGTGGCTAAGATGGTGCCTGCAGACTCAGCATGAAGCACCACGCCAAACTTCTCCAACAGCCCCTGAAACACAGCCGAGCAGGTCTTCAGACCAGAGGAACCCAGATACAAGTCACAGCTGCAGACGTCTGACCCTCACACGTCTGCTCAAGCTAAAACATTAAACATGATCACTGGTTTAGTCAGTCGCCCTCCACCCGTTCAGTCACATAACACACGTTCACTTTATAAACCAGTTTAACCACAGCTGGACGTGTCCACAGCTGGACGCTGACCTGCTGAAAGCAGAAGCTACAGAGATGATCATTACTGTTTGCATGAAGAACAAAGCTGCTCTGTATCTACAAACCATAAACATGTCAAGTTTACATGAACACGTGTGACTGTGTCTGACTTTAGAAAGGGCGGCGCTCCAGATGCGGTAGGCCTCCATACTGCAGCCAAGAAGCTCCTCCTTCAGCGCCTCCCACTTGTCCTGGGACGGCCTGACCTCTGTCAGCTTGCCCAGCTTCCTGCCTTGCCTCGG
This sequence comes from Neolamprologus brichardi, assembly GCF_056152115.1. NCBI lineage: Eukaryota > Metazoa > Chordata > Actinopteri > Cichliformes > Cichlidae > Neolamprologus > Neolamprologus brichardi. Next base: position 6,064,222 of record NW_028270136.1, on the reverse strand, counting down.
GGTCCCTTTGGCTGCGCTGTCCAAACCACCCTGCTTTCCCAGGATGCAATGCTTCAGGTTGGGGCACAGCTTGCCCATAGACTGGCACAGCCTGGCCATGAACAGAACTGCACTGAGGCAGACGGGCCTGGAGTCTGGCGAGACCGCAGCCAGCTGTGACCGGATGAAGGACAGGATGTGGTGAACACAGGCCAAACAGCCGCCGCGCAGCGCCTCCTCCACCGCTGAGGAGTCGATGAAGCGGTTAAACGAGGATGAGGATGGCTTATCAGCAGAGGAAGGGACCGTGGCCGGAGTGGAGTCAGAGCCTGCAAAGCACGACACATAACAACTGTCAGGACTCCAATAGCAGCCGTTTGTATGTTTACACAGTCCAGAGTCAGCGCTTCTGTGGTTTTCAGCATCAGAGCAAAGAAGAGGAAGTGCAGACAAATGTCAGTTTCAGACATTCAAAAGGAATCGGAGAGCTGACATCACCCCGTTTCATGGTCAGGTGATGTCACTTCCTGATACTCCATGAGAAATGAAAGAATCTCGAGTTGGTTCCAAAAGATAAAACTTGAACAAAGCCTGAACTTTTCACTGGTCTTCCTCAACATTAAACCAGGACGTGCAGTTTGGAATAAAAACACCTCCATCAATCTGTCAGCTGAACCCCCCCAGCACTCCCCGTGCACCCCCAGTACTCCCAGTGCACCCCCAGTACTCCCAGTGCACCCCCAGCACTCCCCGTGCACCCCCAGCACTCCCCGTGCACCTACCCCCGTCCTGGGAGGGAAGGTAGTGCTGCAGATCCTCCAGTCTGGCTTTCAGCTTTGCATCAATGGAGGAGCAGAAGCTCTGAACACACGGCGTGAGCGCCTGCGTCTTCATGGCGAGGCCGCTCCTGTGCTGCTGCTGGCCCCGCTGGCTCACGCTGAACCAGCCTGCGTCGTTCAGCAGGTCCCCCGCAGACTCCAACCACAGGAAGGAGGAGACGTCGAGCTCATACTGGGCGCCGTGGCTGCTGTGGGTACCTGCAGACGAGTGGACGCTCTGGGTCTGCAGATCCCTGACAGCTGATGTAAGCAGCTGGATGGACAGCACTGAGATGGCTTCAGTCTCCTCTTTAGTGATGACCTTGAAGAGTCGAAAGAAACAATAAAGTGCTGCAATAACTACATGTTCATCCCCATCATCAGAAAGTATACAGACTAGTTGGGCCTGAAAATGAACCTATAAAGCTGAAGATAGAAGAACAGCAACCTGCAGCCGCTGCAGGAAAAGCTGCTGCAAGATGTCCTCCCAGACGGCGAGGGGGTGCTCCAGCAGACGCTGGCAGACGGCGCTCCAGTGCTGACTGATGGAGTCTGCTGACAGCAGGTCCCAGACAGCATCTCTGATGGCGGCGAGCCCCTTCAGGCTCGTGACGTAGACCAGAAGGCTTCCAACGCCGTGGCAGATGTCGTCCTTACAGCTGGAAACAACACAGACGGGACGTTATCATGCAGCTTCTGAAACATCTGCACACATCAGCCCGTCACTGTTTATCACCACGCTGAGCTCTGCACACAGGCCAGTGTTGGTAAGTTACTTTAAGTAATTAATTACTAATTACTTAATCAACAGTGTATTTAAAATATCTAATTACTGAGTCTGAAAAGTAACTTAATTACTCTTCTTAAAATCCCAATAAAAGAGTGGACAAACAAGAGAAATCAAACTCTTTAAATAATAAATCATTTTAAAGACGGAGACTCTACAGCAGCGTCTCCTCCACAGCGCCGCCTGCAGTCACTCTTTAAGTGCTGAAGTCCAATCAGGTTTGCTGCTCAGCTGTTGTTGCCGCGGTGATGGATGATGAACGAGCATCACTCAGAAGTGTTCGTCTCTGCTCCGTGTCAGACGCTTCAGCAGGTTACTCCTGCTGTTAACAGCAGCTGATAGTTTTTAGATATCACTGTAACGTTTGTGTCTGCTTGTTTCCTGTGAAGAGGCGTGAGTTTGTCCACGCCATGAAACAGCCGCTCGCTTCAGCCGAGTCCGACGACTGTGCAGCTGCACTGCAGCGTTACTTCTACGTTTAGAAGATAAATGATTGAAATGAAATGATGACATTCAGCGAGTTTAATTATTTTACAATGCAACACAAGCACACTGTAAGTAACTGTAATTAAAACACCTAAAAATGAACAGTAATCAGTTACTCTGCTTTTTCAGTGGAAAAGTAATTTAATTACAGTGGAAATAACCAGACATGTGAGTAATAATGATAACAATAAGAAGGAGCAGTGAATAAACAGATTTGTGACAGGTGGAGTGAGACGCTCTGCTGAGCTTCTCGTGCTCACAGCTGCTCATCTTTGTGTTTGTCTCGTCTCTGGTCTGAACTTCAACTCCCAGCTCGAGCTTCACGTGTTGCTCTGTGTTGTCCTGCAGTATGAGACATGATTGGACCACAGACACTGGTCTTCATCGTGTCCCACAGCAGTCGAGGTGCAAACATCTGCAGTGGATCGAATGTGAGCAGGTCTTAAACTCTGCTGAGCCACCTGCCCGACCCCTCACTAGTCTTTCACTGCTGCCTGGACGTCATCCAGTTTTCACGTGGACGACTCCAAACCAGTAAACTTCCTCTGCTCTTCCACTCGTCGTCCCACAAACTAATGAAACTAAATGAAGATCAAACTGTCCTACACAGCTGGCCAGATGTTAACGTCTGCTCTCTGACAAGCAGAGGTCTTCTTCGTGATCTGTTTGCTCATCGTGACATGTGAGCAGCAACAGCTTAATGAGTTCACCAGCAGAGGAAATCGACTCAAAGGTTGGTTTAGTTTGGGCGGCGCCGAGCAGCCGTGACATGTGTCTCAGTTTACCAGCATTACGCCATCGTCAGCAGTCGAACATCCACAGTTTTCATTTTCAGTGACACTATCACGACCTTACACGTTCACCACGAGCAGATAATGATCCTGTATCATGAATGTTAAACTTGAACCCTCCTGCTCCTCGTGTCTAAACTAAACCTTTGTCCTCGAGCCAACGATCACGACTGTGTTCACGGCTCCACCCTCACAGGTGGAGGACCCACGGTCAGCCCCGGACATGTTTAAGGCCCCTGCAGCGGTGTGTAAGTGACCGAGGATAAAAAGCAGCGCGTCGGCGCCCTCTGCTGCTCAGGGAGGCTGTGCTGGATCACGTACGCTACCCCGAGGACTCCTGCCGCCATCCTGTGAGCTGGACTCTGACTCGGGGTGATCGCTGCCTTCTGTCAGCTCAGCGTGATCACGAGTGGCTCTCACTGCTGACAGAGGCAGAGCTGGAAGGCTGCTGTTAGCACATCTTTCAAACAACACTGAGACTGAAAGAAAGCAAACAGCAGCTCTTACGTATCGATCCACTGTTGCAGAGCGTCCTGCAGGTGCTCCCTCTGGATTGGCTGAGCCAGGGTGCGAAGAACAGGTTGAAACTCTGAGATGGACGCAGGCAGGTACTTCAACCAGCTGCCTGCACTCACGTCTTCCTGCAACAGCCTCCTCTGCTTAGCTGAGGACAAAGACGGGGAACAAAGGGGGGGTTAGTTTCTCAGACTGGTCAGAGTGGACGGGCGCGGCGCTCTTACTGCACACTTACTGCAGCACAATACAGTCATACATACAGGAGCTCTGCAGCACAGCTTGTTCTTATTGGGTGGAAAGCTAAACACGTGTCTCAGCTGTTTACCTGCAGGACTCGTCGATGTGACGTTGTCCAGGACAGAGAAGAGCATGCCACAGCTCAAAGCCTCCTCCCCTGGCCGGGGGCTGCCCTCTGGGGGCAGGTAGAAGATGGCGTAGGCCTGAAACAGAGTGGTGACCAGCAGCTCCACGAGGCTGCACACCTGGGACTTGATCCCTGCACCTGCAGAGAAGCTCAGCTTTATGGACCAACAGACGCCTCGAAGGCTTTTTCTTTATCATGTGTCAGAGCGCGCTTTACAACAGAAGGAGACCAGAGACAATACCGTGCTGCGGCTGGTTCAGCAGCTGATGTATGGATGATTTCCGGGCCAACAGGAAGTCAGCCAGAGCCTGGCGAGGAGAGCTGTCTTCAAGCAGCATGATGGACACCAAGGCTTCAGCGATGGCCTGGTCCGACACCGCACGGCCCCTCAGCAGAGCCCTGCTGTCCAGCAGGATGGCTGCCCTGCAAGAAGACGCTTATCTCAGCTACTACACGTGGACTATTTTAGTTTCGCGCCACGGCGTTTCGATTTCACGTTTCCGTTAAGCGGGAATTGTGACACAAACCTGAAGTGTTCGGTGGTGGCAACCTGTCGGACGAGGATGGGGAACCGGACGAGGACGGAGCTGTAGAGGCCTGCTGCGGTGGCCTCCAGCTGCAGCAGGTGGTGCAGGTGGCAGCACAGCAGGTAGAGCTGCGTGGCTTGGAGGTAGTGAGATGCCTCCATGGCGCTCCAGATCCGCTCTGGGATCTCCAACAGCAGCTTGATCTGGGAGGCCGTGGTGTAGAACTTCAGCTGCCACGGAGTCTGGCTCTGCAACAGGACACACAGACGCGTCTCCATGACAACGGCATCAGCTTCAAACAGCTGCTGCAGAAGCAGTTTGTGCACACGTGAAAGTGTTCGTTCTCTTCACTCAGCAGAAGCTTCAGAAGGAAACACGTGCAGGTTACACATCATTTCAACCCAGTGATGGTTTCAGAGTGAAATAAAATCTGTTGTAGTAAAGACTAAAGAACAGCTTCTTCCTGTCAGAGCTCTTAATGCAAACTAACAGTGTGCACAGACTTCCCCAACACGTCCACCCTGCTGCTGATCATCTATGTGCAACATCTCAGTCTCTCCATGTTCTGTGCAATTATTCTGTTTCAGTGTTTCCTACACGTACACCATGTATATAGTCCCACTCACATATGTATACATGTACACTGCTTTTTCTTTTATTCTATTTATTTATTTTCCACCTTCGCTGTATCGGTTTCTCTTCTTCTTACTTTAGCACCTCTGTGGTCCAGCTAACTATTCGCTGTGCAGAAACTGCACAATGACAATAAAAAGCTCTGAAGCCTTTTCTCCAGAGCAGCTGCGTCTCCGTCTGTATGGTAACGACATCGCAGTACAGTGGACAGTGTGAACAGCCGGGAAGGTCATTGGAGCCGCTCTTCCCTCCATCAGACACTTATCACACCAAAGCCACCAGCATCGTGGAGGACCCCACACACCCCACAGACGCACGATCTGATATCCTCGTGTTGGTGTTGTTCCCAGATCATCATACTAAAGGTTGTTCCAGGATCAACATTGCAAGTGACCAATCAGAATGTTGTGACGTCATACTTTTGCGACTTCGGGAAAAACCGGCATAAAACAAAAAACTGCACTTAAGCTGCGAGAAACCGCCTTTGTCCGCCGATCAAGGGACCCTAACCCTGACCCTTTAATAAACGCTAAGCAGAACTGATATTGTCCTTGCAACATTGGAATTTCATAAATGCACGAATGGGTTGGTGCGCAAAAGAATAACATCACAACAATGTGATTGGTCACTTGCAATGTTGAACCTGGAACAACATTTTCATGATGAACAACACCAACACGACGATATCAGATCATCCCCCCACAGACACACACTCTTCACCTGCTGCCCTCACTGCCAGACTACAGGATAGTTTCTTCCCCCAGGACATCAGACTCCTGCACACTCAGTGACTGGGCTGACACACACACACACACACACACACACACACACATACACACACACACACACACACACAGACACACACACGCACACACACACACGCACACACGCACACACACCAGGTCACTTCTGCACTGTTGTGTGTCTGCATCGTTCTGTTCTGCCTGATGTTGCACTGTCTTTGCACACTTGCACGTTGTGCAGTGCTGTGTTGTGTGTCCGCTGCATGTTGTGTTGCAGCTGCGTGACTCACTGAACAGGTTACAGGTGTGACAATAAAGCCACGTGACACCTGAGACCCACGCACTGCTCTGTGTTCAGTCTGGTTCAGCAGCCTCACCGAGCAGCTACGAGTCTGTATCGTCGACTGACGTCTGCGCTGCCGCGTTTGGTGAGGTCACGGTAGATCTTCATGACGTTGTAAAGTAGTACTAAGGCGCATGCGCTGCGTTTGGCTCACCTCCACCCTGCAGCTGGCCACGCCGGCTCTGCTCTGCTTCAGCTTGTGGCAGTACTGCTGCATGTCCTGGATGGACTGCACGACGCTCCCCGAGCACTGCTTCATCTCCCCGATCGTGTCGGCGGCGTCGATCAGGTCCCGGTACCGCTCGCCCACCATCTGCCGCAGCTCCTCCCGCTTCTGCTCGATCTCCCCGCGCACTTTGCGCTCGATCCCGCGGATCTCCTCGGTGTTGTAGCGCTCAAAGAGAAGCGCCGGGTCGCTGATCTCCGACACCCGGAGAGAAAGCGCGGAGTCCTGGGCCATCGTAGACACACAACAACCGAGACTCCAACCCGGAAACCAAGGGAAGACACTTCCTGTCTCCACGTAAGCGACAACAACGGAACTGGTCACGCTGCTGTCATTTCCGTGGGCGTCGCTGTCCGAACCAAGCGAAACAGAGCTCGCTCATCTGATGTGTGTGTGCGTGAATGTAACACACACGAACCAGCCACTCATACACAATCAGATATCACCGTGTGACATTTAAAACACACCGATGACGGGCAGAGTGCAGCAGTGTGCAACAAACAAATAAACAACAACAACAATGGCGACTCTACGTGCAGGTAAACACGTGACCTGAACACAGCGGCCTGTTTTCTACAAACTGCATGAACGACTTCTGTGTGGTGATGCTGCTGTCAGCAATCAATCAATCAATCGATCAATCAATCGATCAATCGATCTTTATTGACAGACTTCACGTCCATAGTTTCAAAAAACAACACAACATACAAATCTTAATAAAAATATAAAATATTTGTAAAGATATAAAACCATACTATAGATGACCATGAGGGGGCAGTATATAGCGCTGTGATCATTTGTCTGCACACAACGTCGTCTGTATACGTCATCATCAGTGAAGCGTGTCTCTGTAGTTGGACACAGAAATCCATATTTATCATAAGAAAGCTGCTGGAGTCTCCGCTGTGTCACAAACACAGACACACGTTTAGTCTGATAGGAAACAAACAGGTTCCACATGCTGACTGGATTTCCAGCGATAGTGGAATAAATGTATGCGGGGTTTGTAATTTGTGGGGAGGGGGTACTTCTTCAGTTAAAAATAGTTCTGTAAAGATTTAACAACCTAAACACTGTTTGTGGGTTGTTATATTTACTTTCTTTGGGTTCGTCTTCCTGTTACTCTCTTTTTAAACGTACCTGGACTGTCCAAGGGCTGCATGTGTGACATAGGTCCACAGTCAGATCAATGGTCAATGGTAACTTTATTTCCCTAACGGGAAATTGATTTGCAGTATGTCCGTACAAACAAACAAACAGACAACCAACACATCACATACACTCACCAAAATAATATAATATAATATAAGCCTGAGAAAACAACCTAGATTTTTCATCAAAAAAGTGCAATGGCAACAACATGGTTTAGTGTTTAGTGTTATTAACTATGATAATAGCAGCAGGTACAAAAGACAATCTATGTCTCTTTGTCTTCACTGCAGCCACTTTATAACAACGACCTGATGGAAGCAGTTGAAAATTATTAAAGAGAGGATGATCTGCACACAACAGGACAGAGGTCGCCTTCCTCAGCACCTGCCTGTTATAGAAGTCCACAAGCTGGACCTGAGACCTCCCTGAAGTCTGACCAGCCACTTTAACCAGGTTGTTAAGTCTGGTCTTATTATTCAGGGACATATTACCATACCAAGCAATGATACAGAAGGTTAAAACAGATTCAATAAAACGTTTATAAAAAAGAGTCATCATTTCAGATGAAACATTGAAACCTCTCAACCTCCTTAAAAAGTCTTTGTTGAACCTTTTTCACTGTAGCAGCAACATGTGACTCAAAGGACAGAGCCTTATCAAGAACAACCCCCAATTATAACTGTCCACCAGTTCAATGGCAGCACATTTACCACTGTTAGTGCAGGATGGGGGGATGACTTCCTGAAGTCAATAACCACGTCCTTGGTTTTCAAGGTGTTGATCATTAAGAAGGACTGATCACACCACGAAACAAACTCATCCACAACAGCCCCATGGGAATCCTCTTCACCATGAAGGAGGCTTACAATGACTGTGTCATCTGCGTACCATCTCCACAGTACAGCATGAAACGTAATCCAGAAAGTAAGGTTTCCATGAGCAGGCCAACTATCTGTTGGCTTTTGATTGACTTCAGTGATGAATGACTGTCCTACTGCATTTATTTGGTACTGAAAATAAACATGTGGAGGTGTGAAGGACGAGACCTTCCCTAAACACGGCTTCACTGTAGAAACTGCTTTGCTGTTTGCTGTGAAACAACTGTGACTGTCACTAAAATGACTTGTCTATAAACTGTGATTAGGTTTCCTAATGCAGATGGATGTCAGGAGCCTTGAGTGGATGACGCAGAGCTGTTTCTGCTCGACATGGACAGGCAGCCAGATACAAACCATCAATATTTTCCCAGTGTCAAAGCCATCCTTCCACTGGAAGCAGTTTTGTTTTGTTCTTCCATTTCAAATAAAGCAGCGTACAGAGCAAAAGTCGTCTTTATGTTTTGACAGGAAACATGGAAATAGGTGCAGTGATTTATCTCTGACACAGAGACAGACAGTATAAAAGCTGAGTCTGTACAGTTCTAACAAGCTTGAAAGTCAGCAGCTGATATCACCACTTTTATTCTTCAGTGCAGCCTGAACTAATCAAGCTTTCTGGTCATTCCTTCCAGTTTCCACTGCGTGCTTTTAGACGGCATCTTTTTCCCTTCACACTTCGTCAGTTTTGACAAGATTCCCAACAGCACCGCCTGACACGCAGCCCAAACCATCCCTCTACCATTTCTAAAGATGGTGGAAGATACTCACTGTCATAATCACCTCCATACATGATGATCGTTTGGAGTTATCGAGCAGCGCGTCAGTGTTTAGACTCGTCCGTTCAATCGAGTCTCAGAAATGTGGGCGTCATAGCGACAGTTCAATGTCAAACAACTGGTTCAGAAGTGTTTTTATCACATGAGAAACATTTCTAAGGTCAGCCTGCTGGTGTCAAAGCTGAGCCGGATTCTTCCTGCTGTTATTTCTTCTTGTTTGGATTGCTCCAGTGTTTCTACAAATCAGCGTTGGCGCCTTCAGACTGCACTGCAGCACCAATAGGAGGCCACATATTACTCCAGTTTTGGCTTCTCCTCATTGGTTGCCAGTAAATTTTAGGTTTCATTTTAAAATTTCAGTTTGAACTTTTTGAGCTCTACATGGTGAAGCTCTGGTCAGTTCATCCCTGAAACCTCCTGCTTCCTCCCGAGCACTCAGGTCTTCATGTCACTGTTGGTCCCCCGTGGGGATTGGTCTCTCAGGCACCGTTTCTATACAGACAAGCTTTGATTAATGTTTGCATTGTTTCATGTCAATATTTTATTAATATTTTTGGTTTTATTGTGAAACACTTTGTGATTTTAATCTATGAACAGTGCTAAAAAAATAAATTTTCAGTCTACGTCTTGTGCATAGCTCTGAGTTGTGTCTGTTTTCCTTACGTTCGAGCGGCTTCCTGACAGCCAGTCTGTGAGCAGTTATAAACTCTGATTCTTATAGAGCGCTTTTCTACTCTCCATACAACATTCACCCAATCACACCCATTCTCGCAAGCACTTTCTCCATACATAGTGCTTTCTAACTTCACACTCCAATGGATGCATTGAAGAGCAACTTGGGTTAGTATCTTGCCCAAGGATACCTGACATGCAGACTGGAGGAGCCAGGGATCAAACCACCAACCTTCCAATCAGTAGGTGAGCTGCTCTACCTCCTGAGCTACAGCCACTCATCGTTCTCTACATTTGTCTATTTTCTATCATCACTTACTATCCTGGGTTTATAATAATAATAATAATAATAATAATAATAATAATAATAATAATAATAATAATAATAATAATGGATTGCATTTATATAGCGCTTTTCGGGGCCCTCAAAGCGGTTTGTTTTAGCGTTATCCATCCATCCATTTTTCTGCTTATCTGGTGCCGGGTTGCGGGGGCAGCAGCCCAAGCAGAGAAGCCCAGACCTCCCTCTCCACAGCCACCTCCTCCAGCTCGTCCGGGGGAACACCAAGGCGCTCCCAGGCCAGCCGAGAGATATAATCTCTCCAGCGTGTCCTGGGTCTGCCCTGGGGCCTCCTCCCAGTGGAACACCTCACCCAGGAGGCGCCCAGAAGGCATCCTTGTCAGATTCCCGACCCACATCAGCTGGCTCCTTTCGATGTGGAGCAGCAGCGGCTCTACTCTGAGCCCCTCCCGGATGGCTGAACTTCTCACCCCGTCTCCAAGGGAGAGGCCAGCCACCCACGTGGACCGAACCCCGGCTACCAAGACTGGCAATTGGGACATGGGATGTTTTAGTGTTATGTTGCAGTTAAATAAAAACAGCAGACTAAAGCAGTACACAGTCATATCTGGTTGTATCTTGTGTTTTATTATGTTTCAGGTTTAAATGTTTGCTTCTTGCTTAAGGAACACATGAGGGTTAAGTTCACTATTATTACTTTGCTCTGAGTTCGTCCTTCGTCCTAAACGTAGGTCAGGTGCAGGAAACTTCCAGCAGTTCCTGACTTTTAAAGAGCTGATGATGTCATGTCTGACATCACCAAGCCTTTTGTTTGTTTCCTGGATTTGTCAAGAATATTTCTTATACAGAACATTTAACTGTAAATTAGGCAATGACATAAGCACAAAATGAACCCATAGTAGGCATGAGAAGCTAAAAAACCTATAAACTGTGACACAAGCTGGAAGCACTTAATTGTAAATAAATAAATGATAATGAGATCAATTGTTTGTCAGACCCTTATTATAGTAATAATCAGTGTTGGGGAGTAACAGAATACATGTACCGCCGTTATGTGTTTAAAATACAAAATATGAGTAACTGTATTCCGTTACAGTTACCGTTTAAAAAGGTGGTATTTAGAATACAGTTACTTTGTTGAAATAAATGGATTACACGGCGGTACTTCCCTGTTTTATATTGTGGCGGGCAGTAGCGGTTTTAGATACGGGCGACACGGGCGGTTGCCCGGGGCGGCATCGTGATGGGGGCGGCATCGCGGCTCGTTCTCATGCTGCCCCGACATCATGCCAGCGCATATTGGGAATGGCATTGGTTTTCTATCGCCCATTTGCTGGGAGTAAGGGCGCCCTCCGTTTGCGAGGTGCGCCTGCTGCTTGCGGCACAGGGAGGAAAGGGCGGGGCGGCGGGGATTCTCTGGCTGGCTGGCTGGAGCAGCAAAAATTACCAACTCGCAAAATAAAACAAATTACAAACAAACCAACAAACACAAAAACACCACACATGATACAGACTTATCATTTGCACCGATGTTTTTTCAAAATTCTATACGCGAAAAGTGAGCGCGAGAGCCCTCGGTGCGCCTGCTTGCTGCTGAAGTCAAAGTAAACTTTATTGTCATCTCTGCTACATACAGTCCAGTATAGAGAGACAAGACGACGAGGCTCCAGTTACAACAGTGCAAGTAAACAAACAACATATATAAGAAGAGTAAGAAAATAAATATACACTTTAGGACTCGGGGTAAAGGGATCAATAACAATTTAAAATGTATATTTTATATTTTGTTGATCTAAAGTCTCACACACAACCCGTTTTTAAACTTCTTTTCTCATTTTTTAAAAGAGAAAAGAAGAGGAGGAGTGTAGCGACTTCCACAGTCGCTAGAGGCCGGGGACTGAGCCTGTCTATTTGCCTCTCAACTTTACGCAGTAATGCGAGAGGTGGAATTGCTTGCTTGTTTATTAAAGTGCTTGAAAAGTTTACAGAGCAATGTGATCGGCTCGCGATTCAAACTCTTAAAACATCACAGGCTCTAATGCAACAAGGGGAAACTCGTTGTGCTGCGGTCAACAAAAACTACGGCTACCCAGCTCTCCTCTCTGTCAAAATCAAACCAGTGAAAGACAGACTGACAACGCCCTCTTAATGTCGCCGCTAGCACCCACGTGACTCCCGTTACACATCACCATAGCAACCAAACAAATGAAAACCGAGTGATCATTAAAATTCAATACATTTAATTATGACTCCTACAAGGAGAAACGAGCAAAAGACACAGGTAAGCAGATGTGTCATTGGATAATGGCAGGTCATGTATCCTAAAACATTAAGAATCAGGATACTTTCTTAATCCCTAAGGAAATTATGTGGGTTACAGTTCCTCCAAGAAGAAATGGTAAAAATAGTAACAGTAACAGACTAAACTCCAAACAATATATACAATAATATAATATTAATTAGTCAGTGTCAATTGTTGATTTGTCCTGTTCTCATTGTATGACGAATTATGATGTCTGTTTAGTAGCCGTTTGCATACAACGTTTGCATACAATGCATACTTCGTCTCTCTCTTCGTGTGTGTGAGGAGGGGGGGGGGGGCGCCAGAGGGGGTGTTCGCCCAGGGCGCCAAACAGGCTAGGACCGCTACTGGTGGCGGGTCAGGACTGTTTGGGTTTTGTTTGACAGCTACGTTCTGTTGTTCCAGGCGGCAGTGTTACGGTTGCCATGGTTACAGGGTGACGCTCTCTCTGTGCGTGTTTCCTGGGTGAGAGAGGCCTTTTTGTTGTTGTTGTGCTAAGCTAACAGGCAGAATGCTACAGGTATAGCTCTAAAGAATGTAGCATCATGGGCAGTGTAGTCCGTGCTGCAGGGAGAATGGACTGCCATACACGTTATGTGTCTGTGAGCGAGGGAGGGAGAAAAAGGAAAAGTACGAGCTGTCATCGAGCAGACATGTAAATATAATAATAACCACTGCAGCCAAGAAGAGAGCCTGACGAGCCCAGCTGTAAGTAAGCTATTAAGACTCGACTGTACACCGTGTTCGTGTTTTCCTCTGAAACAATAAGTTCTGTTGGAGCAGCCTTTCAACGCCTCTCTCTGTCTCTGCTAGCAAAGTTGACCCAATTCAATTCAATTCAATTCAATTTTATTTATATAGCGCCAAATCACAACAAATGTCGCCTCAAGGCGCTTCATAGATACAGAGAAAGCCCAACAATCATATGACCCCCTATGAGCAAGCACTTTGGCGACAGTGGGAAGGAAAAACTCCCTTTTAACAGGAAGAAACCTCCGGCAGAACCAGGCTCAGGGAGGGGCGGGGCCATCTGCTGTGATTGGTTGGGGTGAGAGAAGGAAGACAGGATAAAAGACATGCTGTGGAAGAGAGACAGAGATTAATAACAGATATGATTCAATACAGAGAGGTCTGTTAACACATAGTGAGTGAGAAAGGTGACTGGAAAGGAAAAACTCAATGCATCATGGGAATCCCCCGGCAGCCTACATCTATTGCAGCATAACTAAGGGAGGATTCAGGGTCACCTGGTCCAGCCCTAACTATATGCTTTAGCAAAAAGGAAAGTTTTAAGCCTAATCTTAAAAGTAGAGATAGTGTCTGTCTCCCGAATCCAAACTGGAAGCTGGTTCCACAGAAGAGGGGCCTGAAAACTGAAGGCTCTCCCTCCCATTCTACTTTTAAATACTCTAGGAACAGCAAGTAGGCCTGCAGAGCGGGAGCGAAGTGCTCTAATAGGGTGATATGGTACTACAAGGTCATTAAGATAAGATGGGGCCTGATTATTTAAGACCTTGTATGTGAGGAGCAGGATTTTGAATTCAATTCTGGATTTAACAGGAAGCCAATGAAGGGAAGCCAAAACAGGAGAAATATGCTCTCTCTTTCTAGTCCCTGTCAGGACTCTTGCTGCAGCATTTTGGATTAACTGAAGGCTTTTCAATGAGTTTTTTGGACATCCTGATAATAATGAATTGCAGTCGTCCAGCCTGGAAGTAATAAATGCATGAACTAGTTTTTCAGCGTCACTCTGAGACTGGATATTTCTAATTTTAGAGATGTTGCACAAATGGAAGAACGCAGTCTTACATATTTGTTTAATATGTGCGTTGAAGGACATATCCTGGTCAAAAATGACTCCAAGGTTCCTCACAGTGTTACTGGAGGCCAAGGTAATGCCATCCAGAGTAAGAATCTGGTTAGATACCATATTTCTAAGCTTTTCAGCGCCGAGTACAATGACCTCAGTTTGATCTGAGTTAAGAAGCAGAAAGTTAGCGGCCATCCAAGTCTTTATGTCTTTAAGACATTCCTGCAGTTTAACTAATTGGTGTGTGTTATCTGGCTTCATGGACAGATAGAGCTGGGTGTCATCTGCATAGCAGTGAAAATGTATGCTATGTCTTCTAATGATGCTGCCTAGGGGAAGCATGTATAATGTAAACAGAATTGGTCCTAGCACTGAACCCTGTGGAACTCCATAATTAACCTCAGTGTGTGAAGAGGACTCTCCATTTACATGCACAAACTGGAGTCTATTCGATAGATATGATACAAACCACTGCAGTGCAATACCTGTAATACCTACAGCATGTTCTAATCGCTCTAATAGGATATTATGGTCAACAGTATCGAATGCTGCACTAAGGTCAAGAAGGACAAGCACAGAGATGAGTCCACTGTCAGAGGCCATAAGAAGATCATTTGTAACCTTCACTAAAGCTGTTTCTGTGCTGTGATGAGCTCTGAAACCTGACTGAAACTCTTCAAATAAACCATTCCTCTGCAGATGATCTGTTAGCTGTTTGACAACTACTCTTTCAAGGATTTTTGATATAAAAGGAAGGTTGGAGATTGGCCTATAATTAGCTAAGACTGCTGGGTCTAGAGATGGCTTTTTGAGTAAAGGTTTAACTGCAGCCACCTTGAAGGCCTGTGGTACATAGCCGATTATTAGAGATAGGTTGATCATATATAAGATCGAAGAATTAATCAATGGCAGGACTTCTTTGAGCAGTTTTGTAGGAATGGGGTCTAAAAGACACGTTGATGGTTTGGAGGAAGTAATTATTGAAGTTAACTCAGAAAGATCGATTGGAGAAAAAGAGTCTAACTTAACATCAATGGAACTAAGAGTAGCTGTAGATAATATTACATCTGTGGGATGATTATTGGTAATTTTTTCTCTAATGATAAAAATTTTATTTGTGAAGAAGTTCATGAAGTCATCACTAGTTAACGTTAAAGGGATGGTTGGCTCAAAAGAGCTCTGACTTTTTGTCAGCCTGGCTACAGTGCTGAAGAGAAACCTGGGGTTGTTCTTATTTTCTTCAATCAGTGATGAGTAGTAAGATGTTCTGGCTTTGCGGAGGGCTTTCTTATAAAGCAACAAACTATTTCTCCAGGCTAAATGATGATCCTCTAAATTTGTGACACGCCATTTCCTCTCCAGATTACGAGTCATCTACTTTAGGGTACGTGTTTGAGAATTATACCACGGGGTCAGGTACTTCTGATTAGAGACCTTAGTTTTCACTGGAGCTACAGTATCCAGAGTCGTACGTAGTGAGGAGGTGAAATAATTAACAAGATAATCGACCTCTGTTGGGGTAGCGTTCAGATAGCTGCTCTGCTCTGTGTTGGTACAGGGCATTGACGATGATAACAGTGGCTGGATTATATTCTTAAACTTAGTTACAGCGCTTTCAGAAAGACATCTACTTTGATAAAGTCCACTCTCCACTGCTGCGTAATCAATTATTATAAATGTAAATGTTATCAAGAAATGATCAGACAGGAGAGGGTTTTCAGGAAACACTGTTAAATGTTCAGTTTCTATGCCATATGTTAAAACAAGATCTAGAGTGTGATTAAAGTGGTGGGTGGGTTCTTTTACATTTTGAGAGAAACCAATTGAGTCTAACAACAGATTAAATGCCATGTTGAGGCTGTCATTTTTAGCATCAACATGGATGTTAAAATCACCCACAATAATTATTTTATCTGAGCTCAGAACTAAATTAGATATAAAGTCTGAGAAATCAGACAGAAACTCTGTGTAAGGCCCAGGTGGACGATAGATGATAACAAGTAAGACTGGTTTCTGAGTTTCACAGCTGGGGTGGACAATGTTAAGCATCAGGCTTTCAAATGAATTAAAAGTCTGTCTTGGTCTTTCATTAATTAATAGACTGGTGTGAAAAATTGCTGCCACACCTCCCCCTCGACCTGTGCTTCGAGATTTCTGGTAGTTAGAATGACTCGGGGGTGTTGATTCATTTAAACTAACATAATCATCCTGCTGCAACCAGGTTTCTGTAAGGCAGAGTAAATCAATTTGTTGATCAATTATTAAGTCATGTACTAACAGAGACTTGGAGGAGAGAGACCTAATATTTAATAATCCACATTTCACTGTTTTACTCTTTGGTTCAGATGTGGATACTGTATTGTTCTTTCTTTGTAACCCAGACAACAAAGTAAAGCTAGTTTTCAGCTACGAGCCGACACAGAACCCACCGTATTAGCCAGAGGTCCCTTTACTACGGTTCGGAGCCGCGGACCTTCAGTAACAGTAATAAATCACAGCAATAGTACATTCATGTAGTTGTAAACAGCATGATAATATATTAAGTAATCCAAAGTATTCAGAATACGTTACTCTCATTGAGTAACATAACGGAATACATTACAGAATACATTTTGGGGCATGTAATCTGTAATCTGTAATGGAATACATTTTAAAAGTAACCTTCCCAACACTGGTAATAACAGAGAAAACAGAACAGCCAAGAGGAAGACGTACCAACCTCTTTAGTACAGTATACATGAACCTTTCACAGTAACTCTAAGCTAGTGTCACAAAGACAGTGGAAAACATAACGTCTACATGTCAAAGCTGGTATATCAACACCACATTAACTCATTTATTAAAATCACTGCTGTCGTCTGATTGGATAACAAACCTGAGCGATCAGCAGGGGTAGAGGGTAGAGGCTCCTCTCTGTGGGGCTGATTACAACCAATACTGTCCAGTGAATGGACCGATAACATCTAAAGCTAGTGTGAGGACTGCAGACAGCCCATCCTGTCCATCCCCATATTTTGGAGGTGAGCTCTGATAAATCCTGCTCTATGGGAACGAGCAATACAGAGTTCGGTCTCAGAATATGGAGATATGGGAGTGCCAGTGGTTGCATTATCTCATCTCAATATCTCTCATATTGAGACTGCAGTGATGACAAGTTTTGTTTCTTCTAGTGAGAACGATGGTGCCCCAAACTACATCAAGGTCTTCCTCATGGTCGTGTCCCAGTGCTGACACTGACAGTCCTGATGGTCAAGGGCGGTCCTGGCAGCACTGACCTCAGAGACTGAACCGTCTGAGCCATTGGTCGAATCATTCTGCAAACCTTGATTGTTTGTCAGTGTTGACGAGGAGGGAAACCGTTTTTTTTACCTTGATTTACACAAGTTGCTCGCTTTGTTTTTTCCTGGTCAGTGTGACAAAGTGGAGGAGCAGCTGCTCTCATGTATCCCATTTGTGTTTACCTTTTTTTTTGCACATTGTACACATTATTCTGTTTCTATGTGTTTGCTATGATTTGCTATTTGTCAAGCTGCACTCACTATCCCGGGTTTGTTTGTGGAAGCGTTCTGTTGTCAAATCAAACATTCTGCAAATTAAGACAAATACTAAGTTATGTTTCTTTATATTTTATTATGTTACACATTAAGTCATTTGTTCATACTTTGTCTTTTCAGTCCTCATGAGGGTCAGGTGTGGGGAAACGCCCACCTGGCATTTCCTCATTTTAAAGTGCTGCTGATGTCACACATGACATCAGCAGGTCAGCAGGTTTCTGTTTCCATAGAGATGCTTCCTTTTGTTTGTGTTAAGGTTTAAAGGGATTTGTTGAGTGTTTTTCCTTTTGTTAATTCTGCCATTTAGTTGTGTAAATGTGCGTGTTAGAAGTGTGTAGAGGTTTTGTGTTTTTAGATCATCTGTGTAGAGTTTTAGATCCCTCAGTGAGTGAGTGGTACTGGCTGGGCTATTGATGGCCCTATTTAAAGCCAGTCTCTACCAAATGCAGCAGAGCAGAGTTACCAGAGCCATGGTCTGTTGAGTTTTGTTAAGTGAGTTGATTTGGGTTTTGTTAAGTCACATTAAATTAAGCTCACTGTAAATAAATTGCTCACCTTTGCAAACCTGAGATGTCTGCGTGGTCTGCTTCCTACCTCCTTCCTTGACGTTGACTGTGACTACTTCAGTCAGCAACCATTGTTGCTTCCCTCTGCATTTATTCTTGGGAATGACAAGCCATCAAACTGGACTTTGACTACACAACTCCACTATCATTGTCTGTTTTGAGCCTTTCAGAAGTAAAGGTCCTGGTGTTTCCTCTCACTGTGCTGCTGTATAACAGAGTACATGAACGTGAGCTTCATGGAACAAACTGATGGATGCTTCTGAATTCTGACTGCACATCAGGTGCAGCTGGTGTTACCACGAACAAAGACCGGGTCGGGTTTGGGTCTCTTTCCACCCTAATGTATGAAATTACAAAAATGAATTTTGCATGAATCTTTGTCTAATATTAAAATGTGTGTGACAAATACACAATGTGGCACTGCATTTACAACAACACAAATGTGAAGTTTAGTGACTTTTTATTACATGCATCTTCAGATCACCAAAGAGTTCAACAGGACCAAAGGTTAATTGCACATCCACATTTTACATGACAGCATCTTTAAATACATTAATACTTAGTGGAATGAAGTCATTTGTTCATGTCTACAATAGTGTTTGGTTCAAACAAAATCAACACGAGACGAATACAAACAGCAACAGATGATGTCACATGTAGCTTATTTAAATGAATCCATGTGGTAACAAACAGGGAATGAGATGGAGGGGATGAAGGGCCTGCTCCAGCCACGCTTGTGTTCATGTTTCTGCTGCTCGTCGGTTCTTTTCTTACAGCTTCTGCTCGGAAACAAACGTGCTGCCATCTGTACTGAGCTCAGGACATCAGGGCACGACAATGTGAACGAAACCAGACTGGAGGAGCCATGACGGGTAAATATACGCCGTGCATGGTTCAGATATTTTACTCATTACAACAATGTTTGATTCTTACTGTGTCCCACACACCCACGTACTGAATGAGGAAGAGGCTGAGCTAGAGCAACACTTCCTCTATTGATGGTGCACCTGATAAAACTGGAAACAGGATCAATTAGAGCTCAGATCAGCCAATCAGCTAGTGACAGGTAAAATGAGCTGAGCAGCTGACATCTATGTCCAAACTGCCACTCATGACCTGGTCCTGGTACGGTGATGACAGCCTCCAGCTGTCCTCGACGTACTGTGAGCAGGTTTGTTTCCTGTGGGAAGATTGAAAAGGTGCTACGGCAGGAGAAACAGAGCAGGCGCTTCTTCAAAGACCTTCCTTTGTTTACTTAGTTCCATCAAAAACACAGAAAACTGTTGTTACCTTCATCACAGATCCTCCTCCTCATGTTCCCACTCCAACACGAGCTTGGCAGCCACTAAACGGCCTTTTCCACGTGCATCATAACAGTAACGCACATGTCACGCAGCATCAGTGCTGCATGTGAGGTTAGTGTTAGCAGCAGAGTGAATGTATGATGCTGTTAGTGGCATTAGACTGATTTACTCTGAGCATCTTACAGCACAGTCACAGGCTGTGGTGTCCACCTGTGTACCAGTACTACAGTACCACAGTACCAGTACCACAGTACTACAGTACCTGTACTACAGTACCACAGTACCAATACCAGTACCACAGTAGTAAAGCAGGACTACGAGGAAGCTTTCAAAGCGATCACCGTGTAAGAACAAGAAGAGATGAAGTACAAAGTTAGTGTTTTACTAAACAAACACAGTCAGGAATGTGAGTGTGGGAAAATAATCCTGTTAAAGTGAACCAAAGGACGTGAATCCACACGCCAGGACTGAGATGCACTGACGGGACTGTCAGCGATCTGGGCCAACATCACTGGGGGCGGAGCTTTAGCACGCTGACATCACACTGCATTTCAAACACCTAAAATGATGAACACTTCCTTTACAGAGTGCTAAGTTTGAGTCCGAGCGGAGCCTGGAGGATGACGGGCGGCAGGGTTAAAAAGGTCTGTAGTTCCAGAAACTGGAGAAAACCGATATCTGCAGGGAAGGAAGCAGCCGGGCTTTAGTCAAAGATAAAACAGTTTCACTTCCTTTCACTTCCTGCTCACTGTTACAGATTTAATGCTGAAAAACAAAGACCTGTCTGGACCAAAAGGAAAGATCACTTTATGAAACAAACTGCCAAAGGGTCCAAATACTTCAAGCCACTGTAGAGACACGTTTAGGCAAACTGTGCTGAGATCAGTCATCCCAGAGGCCTTTGATCCTAATCTGTTCCCAGCAAAGACACAAACCTGGGACTCAAGGCTGGTTCTACAAAGTAAACGAAACAACGTTGCCAAACCTAACTGCAATCATCGAGCTGTCACATGACCCTGGCTAACGTCTCGGCTCACCCCGGGTTAGCTACACAGTGGTGTGGAGACGTGTTCGTGCCCTTCATCAGTTTAGATTCTGTATACTTGACTTTTTGTATGTTTGATCCGAAACATTTAAGGGTGACAAAAAGACCCCCCACCCCCCATTAAAGCCCCAGAACCATCAGCATCAGGGGTCAGGGTAACCCTCTGAATGGTGGTGTTATTAAAAGTTCATATTTTCTAATTAGTTTGTTTTTATTTCACTTTTAGCTTTTAATTCAGTTTTCAGAGTAAATATTTCATTTTCATGTTTGAACATTTGAACACAGAAAGATCAGTACAGGTGTTACAGTAGGAGCTGTCATCGAGCAGAAACGGGAGCTGGAAGCATGTAAATATAATAATAACCACTGCAGCCAAGAAGAGAGCCTGACGAGCCCAGCTGTAAGTAAGCTATTAAGACTCGACTGTACACCGTGTTCGTGTTTTCCTCTGAAACAATAAGTTCTGTTGGAGCAGCCTTTCAACGCCTCTCTCTGTCTCTGCTAGCAAAGTTGACCCAGACAACAAAGTAAAGCTAGTTTTCAGCTACGAGCCGACATGAACCCACCGTATTAGCCAGAGGTCCCTTTACTACGGTTCAGAGCCGCTGACCTGTTTTATATACGCGAGGAATAGTTTTCTATACGAGATCTCTGCAAAAAGTGCAGCCTTACCTAATGTCCACCTACTGTTACTCATTAACGTTAAGATTTAAACATCTAGCTGGTGTTGGTGTGGAGAGTGACAGTTCATTTTAAAAGAAACCTTCCCAACACTGCCGAACAGACAGCATGTGCTCCCAGAATGAATCTCCTGTCTGTCCCGTCATGACTAATGTGTGGAGTGTTTGGAGGGACTGACCTTGTCCTTCAGCTGCTGGCAGAGCTGCAGGGATATGGTGAAGAACACCAGCGTGTCGCTCAGCCACGGCACCACACACTCAACTTTGTGAACGTGGCTCACCTCAAAGCGGTTGTTGTTGAGCTCACTGTGGTAGCAAAATGTAAAGAGAACTTACATACTGTCCAGCATGAACACTTCAGCACTGCTGTGTGTTACCAGCAACTAAATAAACCACAATTTCCATCCAGCGTCATGGGGGCAGGAGCCCAGCTGCTGAGTCAGAGGCCGTTTGGCCACAGTCATATTTAAACATCACTCATAGAGCCAGGTTTGAGTAATGTTACGACAGAATAAGGTGCATCATCTGGTAATGGCTCTGTGTAAACGTTTCAGCTTCAACATGTTTAAGCTTCATCAGAGGACTGAAGCACTTACAACATGGCTCCAGGGCTGTGCAACACCGAGCTCCCAGCAGGCTTGAAGTTCTGCAGATATGAGAAGATCACAAACACTGGTCACATGACAGAGCGGCGCCACAGACGGGTGCACGGTGTCAGTGTCTCACCTTGGTGGTGTTAGCAGGCAGCACGTGGAGCTGGTACACAGTCAGACACAGTTTGCTTAAGTTGATGTAAAAGTTGACCATGACGTCCCCGGGTATGGGAGGAGAGAACATTTTCTGGGGATCAAACAAGAGTCTGGTGTGAAACAGTCAAACATCACAGGAAGGTTTAACCTGTCCTCAGTGTTTCTCTGCTGGGTTTCTCTGCACTAACTTCACTCAGAGTTCATCAGGTCCTGCTTTAAAATTCATCATCACGAGCCAGCAACAACCTGCAGATGGTGTGGTGTATTTCTGCCCTGGTGGAGTTTCACCCACACCACATCGATGAGTGCTTCTCCAACCTTTCTGCTCTAACATCAGAGCAGCGTGGGCTCCGAGCAGGTTCATTGGGCAACAATCTAATGAGTAATATTTGATGTGGCTACTGCCAAATGCCTTTAATAACATATCCTGCATTACACAAGGCTAACGTGTGGACAGCAAAAGTATAAACCTGCAGTTAATCTCTGATCCTGCGAGTGTCGACTAGGGATGGGTATCGTTTAGGTTTTATCCGATACCGATGCCAAACCGGTACTTTTGAAACGGTGCCGGTGCTTAAACGGTGCTTAAAGAATGGAGAACACAAAATTGGTCCAAAAACCTCTCATGTTCAGCTGTTTTTTTGTAAAAAGATAACAATGTTAGCCTTTTCTGCAGCTATGGGGCATATATGGTTTCACTCTTGGCTGGAAGCAGCTTAATCAATGGAAAAAACACAAACTTTGTCCAAAAACCTCTCATGTTTAACTGTTTTCCACTTTTTCTTTGGTCATTTTAGCCTTTTTGTCCAGGGTGAAGGGAGTATCTGCAATCAAACAAGAAGACAGCTGCATGTAGCTATGATGATGTTTGCTAGTTCACCTTACATGCATTAATGTAATAACGTGGTTAGCCTACTCAACGTAAATTACACACGAACAACATTAAGCTACTCACGCAGAGAAGAACGGCTGCTGCTGCATCATCATCCTCATCATTTCTGCTACACTGGCAGGGCTAGGGGCCAGGACGCTCCTCTTCGGGTTTTTGGGGGATGTTGCTAACTCCGGGTCGATAACAGGCACCACACCCGCAGTAGATGTGCTCGGTGTGAGGTCTCGCAGCAAGCTATCAAATACGGCGCATTTCTCGGCTTTTAAAAAAACGCTATGCGTCGCCAGGTGTTTCATCAGATTTGAGGTGTTACCTCCTTTGACAGCATCACAGTATCAGCTTAAAGCACTTGTTGCAGCTGCTGAGTTTGCATCTTTTGCTGTGAAGTACAGCCAGACTTTGACCGCTTCGCCTTGGGCATTTTTAATCTGTAGCTCTGCTCTAAAAGAACGTACGTACCTGGACCCGCCTACTATCCTCGGAAACGTAAAATGATTGGCTAGAATCTAAAGTGTATCACAGCTCAGGAAAAAAAAACACCGAAATGTGCGCTGCTTTTCGGTCTGGTTACTACCGTTTATGTAGGAACCGGTGCCATCATGGCACCGGACACCGGTACCCATCCCTAGTGTCGACTGAGGTTAGTCAACACCAACCCAGACTGCAGGCGCTGGTTTCACACAACAGTTGTGGATTCAGAGCCCAGCACTGAGACTGGGCTTTTTACAGGACCTCCTAACTATTACTGACTGCGACTGTTCCACTCTAGCACTGCTTTTGATGTCATAGATCGCCCTCGTCTGAGGTCAGAGGGACTGCACTGACCTACAGGAGGACCCAGCTTCCTGAGAAACCCGGCTCTCACGAGGAACCTGATTTGACTAAACTTGCTGTCATAAATCCTCAAAACGTTTTCTTTAAACCTGCATCTCTACAAAGACAGTTACTCTTCAGTAAGATCACTGCGTGCAGCGTGTATACCATCAAACCACTGGCAGCCAGCTCAGGCAGCGTCATGGAGGCTGGGGTCGTGAGGCGGTTTCGAGCTCGTGTGAGCTGCAGCATCACTCCATCCATGAGCTGCAGCATGAACACAATGTGATGTTAGTACCAGCAGCACCAGGAGAGGCAGCTGTGTGCTGACAGGGACACACCTTGTTGACCTCAGCCCCAGACTTGAAGTGGTAGCTCTCGTCACGGCTGCTCAGCAGCTGCAGAGCCTGGTTCACGTGGTTCCTGGCATCTTGGATCTGATGGGCCACAGAAACGAAGACCAGTGAAGGGTGGGGGGCCATACGTTAACACAAGTTCATGAATAAAACTGTCCGGTATCACCTCTCGGGTGGTCTGGACTAGACTAGCTGATGACTTACAGATCTTCACCTGTGAGTCCTCAGGTGCAGCTACTCATACGGATAATAAGTAAAGCTTTACACTGAACATGTTTGTTTGGTTTTCCATGAGCTACCATAGAGAGGAGCAAACTTCTGTTTGACAACATGATCATGCAAATGAAAACAGGACTTGAATAACTGGTAAACTCTGTACAGAGAACAATGACAACGCTGTTATTCCTAACTACAAAAAAATGCTGCAGCTTGTGGTCCTTCCATCACTGCAGAGCTCAGATATTAAGACAAACTCAGTGTTTGCAGCCGATCACGGAGGCTGTGGGACAAACATCTTCCACTGTAGAGAAGATCCAGCGTTTGTTGTTGATGTTACCAAATATCAGACATGTGAAAGAATCTAACATGTCGCTAACATGAGAACAACAAGTATCTGTGACCAGTGTCACATTTCCAACGTAGACGTGAACAAGTGCTGCTGCGTCTGCCTCCACCCACCTGGCAGTGATGGCTCGCAGCATTAACAGTGCTCGGCTATGAATGTCAAACTGTGTTTGGTGTAATTAATGCAAAGTGTTGATTCAATTCAAAGTCACGTTAGAAGCTCGCTGGTTGTGATGTGGTCAGGCCGACCTGGTTAGAGGCCCCGCCCCCCTGATGTTTGTCATTAACCTGAACACTGACACCTGCTGACAGTCTTATTTTATATGGCTGCATCAGGTCATACTTCTGTGATGTACACTACACGTGTGCTGACAGAGGGCCCACACAGATGTGACAGTGACTGTGTTAACACCGTGAGGTTTCATTGGTAGTTAATATTTGACTCTGACTCCGCCTGGCTCCACTCCTGAAAAGCACCCTGACAAACAGGAAGATTGTTGCTTTGCTCTGTGTGCACCACGGCGTGCACGGCCTCTGCAGCCGGCACGTTAGCTGCTTCATGGTGAGCGTTATCCGGTCATTAAGTGATGACGTGACGAGTCCTACTTCCGGGCCTAAAGTAGCTGCGTTTAATATGCTTTTGTGTTGTTAACATGTTTAATGTTTTGTATTTTCTTCTATTTAATCTCAAAAAGCTCCTAAAACAGTCAGTGATCACTGTTGACCTCCCTCGGCTTTTATTACCGCTAATCATTTATTTAAGCTCAGTTTTTAAACCCTTAGGATGTAGCTACAGCCCAGCCCATGCAGCAGTGTATGAATGACTAACCTCGTATTGTGGATGGATTATCTCAGTTGTTCTCCTGGCTGAAGTTTGGTCCTTTTACAGCATCCTGCCATGCGATTACATTTGTTCCTGACCACCGAGAACACTCACGTTAACTTTTATCCAGTGGAAAAAAAGTTAGCTTGTTTATGTTATGCTAACATAGCTGTGTCGCTAGCGGTCACGTAGCACATCATTATATACCAGCTAGCCAAACTTCAGTAACCCTACAAACGTCACTGCTGTTTAGTTTTCTGTCTTCATTTATGTTGGAAGTGATAACAGAGCTGTACGTTTGAATTTGTTTCCAAAACCCCGCAGTCAGGACATGCTATATTGTATTTAAGCTAGCGAGCTAACTTCCTGCTAACTTCTAACTCCGTTAAATGTCATAAATTCTGTTTTCATGGATGCCTGGATGTTAAACTCAATTGTTACACCTGGTAGAGCAGAACGCTGATCATTTTATTAAAGATGAAAGACTTTAGACAGTTTTTAACTCTCAGTAATGCCATAGTGATCGTTTGATATATGGACCTGCAGCGGAGTTTAGGCCCAGACACGGCTAGTGACGTCAGACTGAACGACCGGATAGCGGGGAGCTGAGGAGCTGCCTTCTTTCTCATTGTTTTCTAAGGTTTCATCCTCAAACTTCTGCAGCTGTAACGTCAGAGAAGCAGCTACGTGTTGTATTAGGTGAAGCTCTGTTTTCTATACCTGTTGCAGTTTCCACTGCTTGTCTTCTCTAAACTGGAAGTGCAACACTTGGCTGCTCTTTGCAACCTTCAGGTTGATATCCTGTTGAGACAGAGTCAAACATTAAAGATGCTCAGCCCACAGCAGTGTCGTTAGAAAGCTTTGTGAGAACGTCATAAACTCACAGCCTGAGTCAGCACTTCCCCCTGCAGCGTCAGCACACCCTTCACCTGATCCATGCTGCTGAAAGAAGTCACATGTTTACCTTTGAATCATCACAGGACAACAAATACAGAAGGAAGTGGATGTGAAAGGTGAGCCTATCACGTGCCGACAGCGTTACATGTAACAGTACGGCAGTGTGAGCTGCATTTACGTTGAGCTGCCGAGGATGAAGTTCTCCTGCTTCAGCTGATTCTCAAAGCCTGGTGTCGGCATGGAGAAACGTCTGGACGCCTCCTGGTGACAAGAACACAGCAGAGACGTCTTCAGAACATGTGCTGGAACGACCTGAGAGCTTCTTCCTGTCAGAGATGCTCACTGACAGGACTGTTCATGGTGCTGAGGACACTTGTGTTTCATCTGCCAGATGTTGTCACCAACAGCCTGGCAAAGACTTGGTGTGACCAGCACAGAGCTCCCTGGCTAAAGCTCATGTTTACCTTGAGAACATCTTGGAGCTGCTTTAGGACAGCGTGCACTTCTTCTTTAAGCAGCCAGTTGAACTCCTCCTCCTGCCAAACACAGTAAACCAGTTTCCTGTTAGTGAGAGACGAAGATAACAGCAGCTCGCCCTGCAGGCGCACAGAATCACTATTATTGATCAATAATACATATCAATAACTATACTTCAAATTACTCATGTAGGGTAATTTACATGATTAATTTGCAACATTGTGTCCAATATCCATAAACTTTTGACTTCACACGATCAGACTGATTGACTGTGATTTCTGCAGCAGGCAGTCGTCAGGTCTCATATTTGACCTTTCTGTAGTCTCGCCTCTTTCAAATAATTCAACTAATGTGAGACTGAAATTGAGCACTTCAAGGGTTTGAATGGAATATTTACGCCCGTTTTAAAAAGCTAACTGGTTACCAGTGTCATTGATGTAACATCCACATGAACACAGGGAGCCCTCGAACAAACATGGGGTGTGCCACACTGGGGGAGCTCCGGTCTACAAGGGGACGACCCGTCCTGCCGTTGTTTCGTTAACGTCCCCACACACACCACTGTTTCATGGTCCATGCAGATCCTGGACACTAATGATACCAACAGGCTGTGACGTGGAACTAAGCAGCAGTGGTAATGTGCCGCGTGTCCACAGTGGGGGCTCAGTGCAGAGGCTCCACACTTAGACCTTACACCGTACTGGTTTGTCTGAAAGCATAAAAACCACACGGCTAATGTTCTCTCACAAAAATGCAAAGTGGTGACATTATTCGCTGTGATGTTCCTGCCCCGTGTGTCCAGCTCAGACTTTGTCTCATTACTGAAGGACAGGCCTGAGCTGTGGACCGTCAGCCAGCCGTGGACCGTCAGCCAGCCGTGGACCGTCAGTCAGCCGTGGACCGTCAACCAGCTGTGACACTGGGAGCTCCAGCGAGCTTACCTGTGATTGGTTGTTACTGGCAAACAGACGGTTTTACCAGTACATGGCTGAATCTGTTCAGCCATATTAGATCATCCCTCCTGCTGTCGCAGAGACACACTCTGTGACATTTACACGCGTGTTGATGCCATGTTTAACCGTATGACCCCCGCCCTGCAGTGAGGGAGACCAGGGAAACGTTTAGGTGCAGTTTGTCATCGGTAGGCTCGCGCTCACCTGTCGGTAACGGCATCACGGTGACGGTCAGTGAGCCGTCGCCATGGGCCCACTGACCGTCACCCACAATGTCACAGAAACAGCGCGCGGGCAGGCTCGGGGCTAACAGCTACCGTGGGCAGCTCAGTGCAATAACAGTGT
The DNA here is from genome assembly GCF_056152115.1 of Neolamprologus brichardi. Lineage (NCBI taxonomy): Eukaryota > Metazoa > Chordata > Actinopteri > Cichliformes > Cichlidae > Neolamprologus > Neolamprologus brichardi. Next base: position 6,036,100 of record NW_028270136.1, on the reverse strand, counting down.
GAAGCACCACCAGCTGTTCGCGAGTCTAACAGCGGCGCTGCGACAGACGCGGAGCAGCTCACCAGCACACCGCGCTCCACCTGACTGGCCGTCGACGTCTTCGGCAGCTCGGACAGAGACCTCTGCGGATTCAGCATTTTGTCCTGGCTCCAAAAACAAACACCGGCCTCTCTTTGGCTGAAGCCGTCTCACGGTCGCCTTTGGAAGCTCTGATGCCTTCACTGACGTCAGGTTAAGTTGAGCACCCAAAGAAACGGCGATAAGTTGAAATAAAAAACAAAAGCGACCACGGCACGATGTTCCGTCACGGCAGTAGTTTGTTATCCGGCCTGTGATCGTGTGAGTCAGGCGTTATATTCTCCACGTTCAGTACTGCAGTTCAGAGTCTTTATCCCACCGAACTACCTGCTGTCGTTACACACAGATGACGCTTCTTCTCTGTAGTTTCCGGCTGCATTTACTTTGATTAGTTACGCCACGAGAAAATGAAGCTGCATTTGTAGTGTTTTATGACAAGTCCCTGAATGCAGCATCAAATTAGTCACGTGTTTAGTGCGGAGCCCTCCCATCCAACGGCTCTGGCGTAGTGGCCCCACCCACCAATCCATATCTGGCTTAGCAACTTCCGCTTGGCGTTTTCCACGTCGTTACGCAACCCACGCCTGACAGTTGGTCAAACTGGACGTGACGTAGGTAGCGTCAATGCGGCGACATTCCTGAGAGGTGAGTCGGGAGGGGGTCACCGACGTGTGTGGGTCATGTGACCCGCGCGATTGGAGTGGACAGTTCCTGTGGAGTGCACTGAGCTTTATGTAAGAGCGAGGGGACGCTTGCTTCCACACTTCCTGGAGCATCAGCATCACCTGCGAGGCTCACCTGCCTCCTGCGTACACATTCATACAGCTCGCTGTGATCTTGATGCCACATTTGTTTCATGGTTCAGAGAGAGCTCAGCGGACTGATGGTCGGGATGTCCAGGATTTAATAAACTAGCTCGAGGACAAACAGAAAATACAGTCGTGGATCGCTGCAAGAGGATCCAAAGATGCCGTTTAAGGGAGCAATAGTTAGTCAGGCTTTGTGATGGTCATTTACAGTGTTTAAGTCAAAGGCGAGTAAAGTGATAAGGTTATTCTTGAATTAGAGAAGCAGGAAGAAATAAAACACCTTTTCAAGACAAATGAATGAATCCGAGTGAGAACGAGGATCGTTTAGCAGAAAGTGGTTTTCTAACAGTCAAGCTCTACTAACGTTAGATGCTAGCTTCAGCATCCTCGTATAAACTGCAAACCTGTTGGTCTGCAGTGTTTCTTCTGTGGTTCATGTACAGAAACCTGTAAACAGGCACGTTTAGCACTAGCTCAGCACTTAGCATTGAGCCATTGTGTCGTACTCACAGGGTCCAGCTTCCTGCACAGAACAGACATCACTGCCTCTGTGCATGTGCTGAAGACACAATCAGGTATTTATCAGGTGTCGTCCTCCAGCTTAGGAAGCTGCTGATCACACAGTTATTCACAGGTGAGTTAATCATCACGAGCTGGGAGCAGGAGGCGGAGCACCTCTAAAACACAAGGTGTGTTTAATCCATGATCACACACAGACATAAAGACCATCAAAACAAAGAGTGAGTAAGTGTGTTACAACTGTAATGAAGTCCGTATAAGTGTCACCATAACAACGGTCTGGGGGGGTGAGACTGGATTCTTTTGGTAAACTGGAGAAATGGCAGATATCCACGTACCGACTTTGGAAACATGCTGGATGTCTGATTGATTGATTGATATGTTTATTGATTAGCATTCAAATATCTCAGTGAAGACAGAACAAAGATTTACCACAAAGCAAGAAAGCATGAGACAAGGCTAATCAAAAGGTATTGGCTGAAGCATTTGCTTATTACGCCAACCCTTTTAACAAAAGATCTTTTAGCATGCAGCTCCTGTACACAGGGCTCGAAGCAAATAATAAAATTCAATTCAATTCAATTTCATTTATATAGCGCCAAATCACAACAAATGTCGCCTCAAGGCGCTTCATAGATACAGAGAGAAAAGCCCAACAATCATATGACCCCCTATGAGCAAGCACTTTGGCGACAGTGGGAAGGAAAAACTCCCTTTTAACAGGAAGAAACCTCCGGCAGAACCCGGCTCAGGGAGGGGCGGCCATCTGCTGCGACCGGTTGGGGTGAGAGAAGGCAAACAAAGCAAAAACAAAACAAACAAACAAACAAACAAGAAAAAACACCACCACCTTAGTAAGTAACTACATCAAAGCAAAAGAATCAAGAGGTTTTCTTGTTTTTTGTTTTTGTTTTTTTTTTTGCTCTTTTCATTCTTGATATATATATTTTTCTAATACTCTATTTTTAAACATATTTTTAAACAAGGAAAATGAACTACACCTTTTTAAATCACTGTCATAACTATTCCACAGGTTAACTCCTCTAACAGAAACACATCTCTGCTTTATATTTGTCCTTATCTTGTTTTTTTTTAAAGAAATCTGTTCCCCTTAAGTCATATTGACTCTCTCTGACTTTGAACAGCTTCTGAGTACTGGGGCAAAGCAAGTTATTTTGTGCTTTATACATTATCTGTGCCATTTTATATTCAACTAAATCATCAAATTTCAGGGTATTCAGATTAATAAACAAAATGTTAGTTGGTTCTATATAGTTTGATTGGTTTATAATTCTTATAGCTCTTTTTTGTAACTTGAAAATAGGAAGAGTGTTCGTTTATATGCATTACCCCATATCTCCAGACAGTAAGTCATATATGGAAGCAACAGAGTACAATAGAGTGTGTATAATGATTTTTTGTTCAGGACATGCTTTGTTTTATAGAGAATAGCAATGGTTTTTGACATTTTTGTTTTCACATGGTTTATATGAGACTTCCAGCTCAGCTTATCATCAATTATCACTCCAAGAAATTTATTTTCGTACACTCTTTCAATTTCAATTCCATTAACCCTGATTTTAGATACATTTTTCATTTGTCTAGTGCCAAAAATAATCAATTTTGTTTTCTTTATATTTAATGATAACTTATTTACATCAAACCAGTTTTTTAATATATTTAACTCCTTTTCCGCTGTAGTCAGAAGCTGTTCTAGGTTTTTACCTGAGCAATACAGAGTGGTATCATCAGCAAACAATACACATTTTAACATGTCTCACCACTGTTTGTATTTTTCTTATTACTTGAAGCCTCTAACAGTGGAGACTGGTGGGGGCACAGAGACAGTGAAGTGGAGGGAGGACACTCCCATGTTTTACTGCAGGCAGATTTCCCCACACTGCAGTCAAAGCTCAGACACAGACGCTGTGCTGCACAGAGGGAAGTGTGGGACGATGGAGAGGTGATCAGGAGCATCCGTCCTCTCTTCTCTACATGTTCCTCTTCCCTCCCTGCTGTCTTTCTCCTGTGTAGTTAACGCTTTCATGTTTTGTTTCTGGGAGAACAGGAAGAAGAAGAATACAGAGCTCTGTTTCGGGGAAGAGCTGGAGTCAGAAATTGGTCACCAAGCATAGCGACTGGTGGTGGAAACAGAAGCACATTTATCCACATCTTTCATATCTGAGTTTAGTTTAAATGTAGGAAACCAGGATACATTTCTGACGGGTTATACATTAGTTTTACGCATTTACATTATTATAATAATACTTTGATTCAAAGGTAAAGCATGTGTGGAGCCTGTCTCAGTGAGCAGGCCGTGACGTCAGGACTAATCAGGAAAGTGTTTTGTTGTTTTTTCAAACAAATGTTTGTCATGTGTGACGTTTCAGAGCTGAAAGACTGAGAGTGCTTCCTGGGTTAAAATGCCCATAGAAATGATCATCTATATAAAACTAAAGGGTATTCAAATCCACTGATGCATGCATTTTTATCCTTACTTATCCTTTTTCAAACATGTATGTTAAGATCTGCCGTCTTTCTCTCACAGCTACAATGGCCAAGCTGACTCTAGGTGGGCTTCCCCTACAGGAGAATCATTCTGAAGTGGTTTGTGGTTGTTTCTAGTTTCTACTGGGACCAATCCTGTTCTCTGCCTGTGTGCTGAACTTTCTGTCGGCTAAGCTTAACTTAGTGAACTGATATATCTGTGAAGGTTCTCAGTCATCCAGGTCATCGTAGTCTAAGGAGCTTGGAAAGAGAAGCGTCTGGACTTCTGTAAGTTTCCTTGAAGATGTTTCACCTCTCATCCGAGAAGCCTCAAGACGTGCTTCCCCCACACTGGATCCTCACCAATTTGCCTATCGAGTCAATAGGAGTGCAGAGGATGCTGTACCCACTGTGTACTCTGTGTACTCTGTGTGCTCTCACACCTGGACAACAAGAATACATGAGCAAGAACGCTGTTTGTTGACTTCATGTGGAAACAGAAAATGGGCACAAGAACAGTTTAAGGGAGGAAAGAGTTTGATTGTATAGTTCGGGTCACTCCCTTGGTGAGGAATGTCACATGAGAGTGACAGCGAGTAAGAGAAGATCCCAGAAGGATGCTAAAGAACAGTTAGGAGATCGTGTGTGTCTGTGTGTGTCTTTAGAGGACACTTTGTGATGTAAGGAGCCAGGATGTAGTTCCCAAGGTTATTATCGTTAACGAAAACTAGAAGTGAAAAAACAATTTCATTAACGGAAATAAAAATGAAAACAAGACTTTGCAAAAAAAGGAAAACTAACTAAAACTGGAATGAGTGTTCACAAAACTAACTAAAATTAACTGAATTTATAGCAAAAATGTGTTTAGTTTTCATTGATGTGTGCGTGTCATACAAGAGTCAAGGGTGAAAATGAAGTTTAGTTTCCAGATTTTTTTCTTGCTGTGTCTCATTATGCCAGCAGGTGGCAGCACGTTAGTCGAGTCGTCTGTGTTGCTGCTCCGTCCACGCGCAGAATCATGTCAGGAAAAGTCGGGAGCCAGAGTCCAGTTTGGGATTACTTTGAATATGACTGTGTTTTGGATAAAGCAAGTGTCTTGTAGTGGAAACAGACAAATTATGAGGGACATTTCTAAAGGGAAAAAAATCCCACAAACCTTAAAGTGCACTTGAAAAGCTCACACAAGAAGGCTAACCTAGCTTAGCTTGAGAAGGTAAGGGAGCACACTCAACCCTCATCCCCAGAAAACAGAAGCTAACCCCAGGCAAGGCAGCGTGATGCATCCTGAGACAACTGCACAAAAAACATTAATGCAGTGCTTCCAACAGCAATGGCTGCTCTGGTTGGTCAATTCGCAGGAACATCACAAGCGAGAGGAAGCGTTGGTGAATATGTTTATTGAGACTGGGATATCTACACAACTGTGTGAGTCAGTTGCCTTCAAAAAGTTTATCAATTCACTTGAACCAAAATTACGAACACCCGGTGCTGCGAGAGTTAATAGTCTCATTGGGGCCAAGATATACATTTTATAGTTGCCTGGTATCAGTGGTTGTTCATCTGCCTTTATTTATTTAAAGAACCCATAGGTGGGAATGTGAGTTGTCTGTCTCTGCGTGTTAGCCCTGCGACAGACAGGCGACCTGTCCAGGGTGCAGTATGGTAGCTGGAATAGCAACATACCCAAGGATGAGCAGCATGACTGATATGATGAAACTGGGATTTTGTTACACTTAATTATTGCAAACACGACTAAAACTATAACTGAAACTAATCAAAACTAAACTGAAACTAAGGATTTTCAAAAAAAAAAAAAACTAAACTAAACTAGCAAACAATTGGTAAAAAATAATTAAAACTGATATAAATTTGAAAATCTGAAGTCAAAACTAAATAAAAATAAAAACGAATGAAAATTGCAAAACTATTAAAACCCTGGTAGTTCCACGCAGAGCCGTTAGACACACAGAAACTTGTACAACTGCAGATACAGATGTATGCATCATGCGTGGTGTCACACAGAGGCCATGCATTAGCCCAGGCACAGACCTGAGCCACAAGTCAATAATAAACAAATCATCTGCTGATGGGAAAGTTAGAGGTTGGTGGTCTGTGTGCCAAAGTATTCCTGAACCAAGTTTGCTTCACTGGAGTGTGGATGTAGAAAGTGCTATAAAAGCAGTCTATTGTTTCATTGTTACTAAACACTTACATGAAAATCAGCTGGTTTGTTAAAATTAAAATTTTGAACCAATTAGTTGTTTTCTCATAAATTTACTGACATTTTGTTACACTTAAAGCACTTTATTGTCCTGAGGCAACAAACCAATTTCTGGTGTGTGTGTGTGTGTGTGTGCTGAGGGGGACTACATTTATTGATTATATACAAACTGTCTCGGGCTATCAGAGCAGCGGCGACATGTGGTGCATGTGGCCGGGCATCCAGGCCATCAACACCTGCCTGCCATGGTGACGCCTCCCTACCAGATGCACTGAACAACGCACGGTTTGAAGCTCAGAATGACGTGATGAGGAAGTCCAACCCCCGGGTTCTGTGTCTGACCTCCGCTGATGGGAGGAAAACTCTTTGCAGAGTCAACACATGGAAAGCTGCTGGTCCAGATCACACTGCTGGGAGATTTCTGGCTTCAAACTTTAACCTCTGCACAATAGCAGAGGTTAAAACAAATATGGTAACCTAACAAAAAAAATTAGGGACGTGCTCATAATTCACGAAGAACAAGTAACGTTGAATGTGTTTATTACATTAGATTGAAATGAATGAAGAACTGTTTACTGCAAACAGTTTTGGTGGTTTGTGGTACAAACTGTGTAAATGGTCAAACTAAACCTTTATTCAACGTTTTCTTTGAGTTTTTGTTTTAACAGAGGTTTAAGAACAAAAGCTGTCGAAATAATGTGACGTTCAAGTAAATCCTGTTTCACTCCTATAGTGCTAAATTCTTTATTTTACAAGACACAATAACACCGAGGAAGATTTCTGTGAAGAAAGCGCCATCTGCTGGTGACACTCTGTAATTGAATGAAAGGCCTGTTTACAGGGGAAAGCAGTGGAGGGACTCCCAGCAACTGTCAGCTGCTGAGGGGCAGTTTTACACATCCTCACAAAGTAAATGGCCTGTATTTATATAGCGCTTTACTAGTCCCTAAGGACCCCAAAGCGCTTTACATATCCAGTCATCCACCCATTCACACACACATTCACACACTGGTGATGGCAAGCTACATTGTAGCCACAGCCACCCTGGGGCGCACTGACAGAGGCGAGTAACACACACATGCCTCATCCAAGGATCCACACACATACTGTACATGTAGAGTAAGTGTGCACATATATCATCCTCTGTCATTTCCATACTGTGAGAAGTGCTGCTCAGTGAGCTAAGCTAATGAACTGAGTGTGTAAATGTGCTCATGCTCTGTTCACCACGCTCTGAGTGTGGATGTTAGGCAGAAAGCTTGTAGGCATGTTTCAGCACCGAGTGCTCCAGTAGAACAGAAATACCCTGTGACACTCTACAAGCTCTTGATACAGTTAATGAGAAGTATTTGCACACAGTTGTCTTATTGGACACTAAACTCTAAGAAAAATGTCAAAATACACAACACAATACATTAAAGTTCATATTTCAGTCACCTGAGAGGCGCTGAGCAAGACGGGTTTGATTTTCATACAGACGCCAAATTATATGTAACTGTAAATAATAAAGATTACTATTTCTATTGTTATTTAAAAAAATGCTCTATCCAACTACACTGACACACTGATAATACGTTTAAGTGCGCTATAATGACATAATCAAATACTTTGTGGTTTAAAGATGAAACAGCTCAATCTGTCATAACCTTTTTTCTAAATTTAACCTTTATTAAGGAAAAACTCTTGAGATTAATCTTTTTGAAGAGTGTGCTGGCCGAGACGTACAGGGGTGCAGTCATAAGTTGCGGCAAATACACATTCAAATCCAAACACTATGACAGACAAGCAGTAAAAAAAAGAAAACACAGAAACAAACAATACCTTTAGTAAAAAAAAAATAAAAAAGGAAAAAGGCAAACTATTGGCAGCCTGTTGAAAGAGGTACATTACACCCGAGAAAGGTAAAAGTACTTAACATGAGAAATGTGTGTCTGGCCCGTTATTATGCATAATTTAAATAAGAGAAATAACAGTAGTATTTTTGCTGCACAGCGGTGAGCACTGTCATCTCACAGCTGGAACGTCCTGAGTTCAAGTCCACCATCAGACTGGGATCTCTGTGTGGAGTTGGCAGGTTCTCCCCATGTTTGTGTGGGTTCCCTCCGGGTACTCCGGAGGCAGCTGGGATAGGCTCCCCCCCCCGCGACCCTGAAAAAAAAAACAAAAAAACAAACAAAAGCAAATGGATGAATGGATTAAGTATCATTCATATCAGTATCGCTCCTTAAGTAGCCGGGCTGATGGCGCCTGATACACCGCAGGTGTGTTGGGGGAACTCTGAGGATCATGGCCACGCCCACCTGAACAGGACACCCAACATCCCAGCTCCTAACATAACGGTCAGTTTATTTCAAGACAACCAGACTAACCTAGTTTGCAGTTGCAGCTCTGTTTCCTGCTTGTTACACAGAAACTACCAAAGTGCTAATAACTTAGAGATGATGACATTATTATGTTCTTGTTTCGGCCTTGTTACCCGACTATTACCACTTTATTACCGAGCTTTAATGAAAGTGCTGCTGGTGCTCTATAACTGTATCTGTAGCTAGTTAGTATATATTCCCTTTGTGCATTTTTTCTAAAATTATTTATATTACAAAGTCATATTAGGGCCACAAATAATATTCACTTTTTCTTAGAGTTGAAATAAAGTAAAGTCATAATTCTATTTTGAGAAAAAAGACAATGTGCAGATAGCAGTTATTTGAAGACAAACTGATGCCTTGTGTAGATAACTTGATAAAACAAACTGATCACATCATACACACATGAGTGTAACCATCAATAACCTTGCATTACCAGCCTTTTCGTTGTGTACAAATCTGTTTCCTGTTTTATTTTGAAAGTCGCTTGTCCTGTGTTCAGTGTATTTTTTGCTTCCTCCCAGTCTCATTATCACAGATCTGTTCCAGCTATTGTGCATTGTCCCACATTGCTTGTTTTCCATGTGCATCTGGTTTTTCTTGCTACTTCCTGCTCCTGGTTTCCAGTTTATTTTTTGTTTTGTTGTTTGTTGCGTTTGAGTTTCCTACAGCAATAAAAGCAGCCTCTTTCAGGCTACCTTGAGTCTGCATTTGGGTCCTACCTGTGCCTCCCACACAGCGCTGCCCTGACGGTGGCAGTTTGTCATGGACACTTCAGCTTTCTTACTCACCAGGATGCATTTTCACTCAGGTCATGCCTTGCTGTGTGCCTTTGCAATGCTGCTAACGCTCATGTGTTTCATACTCTATAGGACAGAACTTTCTGCCACTGCAAGATTGCTTCTCTTTTCTTTGGGGGTCCTGTCCTAATTCCTTTCACCTCTGGGATCCAGTCCATTACATTGTGATGAGCCATCGGCGCGTTATCGGCAGAAAGCTTAATTAAGTCCTGCATACCAATAAATCATGTTCAGCTCCTTCTAATGGTCTCTCCTTATTGCAATCAATCTGATGTGAGTCCATGTCGATGCATAGGCAACTCTATCCCAGTGTTATCACCAAATAAAGATTTTATTATCTTACCAAATTTAAAAGGGTTTCTGAAATTGTTCCGGAGTTCAAAGTTCAAAGAGAACTTTGAACCACTGAGTTGATATGAACCAGGGAAGGTACAAAGAATAATAATCTGCCATTTGTGGACTGTGCTGTGCACGCTGAGCAGAAAGGAAACCTCAACACTGAACACAAACCTGGTTCCAAAACATCGACACCTCGACAGGACAAAACTCAGCTGTACATTTGGATTTTGAGGATAAAAGTCAGTCTTTCAAGAATGCCAGTACACACATTTTGGACAGAGAAGACAGATGGTTTGAAAGGAGTAAAAAATAAGAATCAGAATATTTTATTGATATGTGGGTTACAGTTGCTCCAAGACAGTAACAGATGAAACTATTTCAAATCAAATCACTTTTATGGTCACATCACAGGTACACTGTGTAAGGTTCTTTTTGATTTGGAAGGAAAAGTAAGCGCAGACAGAGTCCTAGGGGGTGTCCAAAAAGTGATTTATTAAACACACACACTTATTATACAGTGCGGGAAGCCGGTCTTCCCCTTTCGGCCCGATACAGGAAGCTTTATAGCCATTATGACGTCAGAACAATTCCTGGGACTCATGTTCTCAAAACAACAACTCTTTCCCAGACTTGAAACCAGATGTTTCCAATCATCGATGTTTGGAACATAACAATTGTGTAAGATTGTAGGACCAGGCCAACGAAAGGTGAGTGTCCTCATCTGACTCACTATGCTGGTACTATGCATAACAGAGCACTGTATCTAGAATGTGTTTTATTCTGCGTGCTCTGGTAGATTCACTAAATGATAAATGATAATATTAGTGATAACCTGATGATAAGTGATGCAGACTAATGAAGTAATGATGAAATAATGACCGTGCATGTGAATAATAACACAGTGACAGTAAAATAACATTCCTTGACATGACAACTCCTCCTCTTGGGCTCGCTTGCGAGGCCAACCTTCACCAGGATTTGTCTCACTCCTCCGTCCAGCCTACAATCTCCCTCAAGGGCATCATGGACTCAGGCGCCGCTGAACCATTTGAGCCCGAGCTCAGGGCCCTCTCCAGCATCTTTACTAAAACTCGCCGGGCCAGAGGGATGAGACAACATCCGATCATTAATATACCAAGAAAAACAACAAAAGAAAACATGGCAGACATAACAACACTCTTCCATTGCCCAAAGACAGACGTGAACCAGTCTCCCAGTCCAGTGTTCACACCTGATTGCCCATGCATGGTTTTAGATAACATTTTCAGACTCTCAAGCGCTCTAGTAACCGTACCGTCTGGGGCCGTATTGTTGGGTATAAAAGTACAGCACATGTCCCCAAACATGGCACACACACCACCCTTCTCAGCCAACAACATGTCAAGGGCCATTCGATTTTGGATTCCCATTAACGACGTCGGGCCTAATTGTTCCGCAAGGCCTTCTACCGCGTCCCTAGTGAGATTAGAGAGTCTCAGCACATTATAATGAACATAGTTAATGCGATCAACATTTTTATTTGGAGTTATCCATAGAAACACACTTTCAAAGCCGGCCGCTATCTGATTAACCAACTTATACTCATCTGGAACTCCCCTGGGAACTCCAGCACATGCGAGTGAAATTCTTGTCTGCAAGCTTCACAAGCAACAGAGCTGTGCAAAATATATGAATCTGAGAATTATAAGAATAAATATTTGTACAACCTGTTATGTGACGGCTGTGTGCAGACACTCAGAGACAAAGGTGAACTTAAATACACAGAGGACCAATCAGGGGACGGGCAACAGGAGGGAAACACAGCTGGGACAAATCAGGCCTAACGAGACCGGGGAAGCAAAACCAGAGGTATTTACATGAGACACGGACTTTCAAAGTAAAACAGGAAACATAACACAGACTGAACTTAAAGACAGACTCACAGGCAGGCACTACAACAGAGGGAACAGAGACGTAAACCATGAGACACAACACAGACAAAGAAACCAAAGACTAGAAATGATAAATAATATAATAAACTCAAGACTCTGGGCCAACGACCCAGGCATCCTAACACACTCTACTTGGGAAAAAATAAAGAAAAAGTCAAATAAACACAAAAACCAGCTGTTGCCTGTCGCGGCGAGGCTGCCATACTTGGCGCCATCTTAAGCTGGCTATTTAAACAATACAATACGTTACAGAGTTGACAAATTTAATGAATAGCACTAATATATCAATTATAAATGTAAAGAAGAAGAAGGGAGCCGGAGATCGACAGACGGATTGGGGCTGCAGCTGCAGTAATGCAGACACTGCACCGGTCCGTTGTGGTGAAGAGGGAGCTGAGTGTAAAAGCGAAGCTCTCAATTTACCGGTCGATCTACGTCCCTACCCTCACCTATGGCCACGAGCTGTGGGTAGTGACCGAAAGAACGAGATCGCGGATACAAGCGGCGGAAATGAGCTTCCTCCGAAGGGTGGCTGGCCTCTCCCTTAGAGATAGGGTGAGAAGTTCGGCCATCCGGGAGGGGCTCAGAGTAGAGCCGCTGCTGCTCCACATCGAAAAGAGCCAGCTGAGGTGGTTCGGGCATCTGACAAGGATGCCTCCTGGGCGCCTCCTGGGTGAGGTGTTCCGGGCATGTCCCACCGGGAGGAGGCCCCGGGGCAGACCCAGGACACGCTGGAGAGATTATATCTCTCGGCTGGCCTGGGAACGCCTTGGTGTTCCCCCGGATAAGCTGGAGGAGGTGGCTGGGGAGAGGGAGGTCTGGGCTTCTCTGCTTGGGCTGCTGCCCCCACGACCCGGCCTCGGATAAAGCGGATGAAGATGGATGGATGAATGTAAAGAATATTGACAAGAACATAACAGACATGGAATATATGACTAACTCAGCACGGGCAAAAGGGGCGTGGCTATTGCAGGGAAAAAAAGGTGATCGGCCATCTTTAAACAGATGGGTGGCTTATGACACCAACTATCCCCCCCCAATACCCCACTCGCATCTTGCATCAGGTGATCTCAGCAGGTCACATGATAGTGTGAGGCACACAATAACCACGCCTTTTCCCCACTTTGGCTCATGTAACGAGGCACATGATGATAGTGGGTCAACGACGGGAGGACACACAGATCTGGGACTCTCCAGCCTTTGGTATTAGATGAGAGGTGAAAAGAAGAAGTCCAGTCTCTCTGGGTGACTTAGAACATATACAGACAATACAATAAAATACAATTTCATTTATATAGCACATTTAAAACCCAGAGGTACGCCAAAGTGCTTCACAGAACCAGTTAAGAGCAATAACAGGTACAAGTACTACGGCCCTGTGAGGCCAAATGCACTGTGACTTAAGAAACACCAGCAATAAGAAAAACGCTGCCAAAGCGCACAAAACACAACAGACATTTTACCATTTACTGTCATTTGTAAACACTGAAGCAGCTGTGTGTTTATGTGGAACATCTGTGATAATTTGATTCATTCAAAATAGTTTTTCTGTCCTAAGACAGCTGGGAGAGGTCCCAGAGCCCCCCGCAGGTTAGCACTGCGCTGACAGCTGACGGTGTCGTGTAACAACCAGCAACTGTGACGTGCAAAGTTTTGGAAACTTTTATTGAAGAAAATAAACTTGATTTGGTCTCCTTCGTTGCCTGATTCGCCTGATCTCTCCTCTGTGCCACCTGTCTACCATGTTTTGGTCTTCAGAAAAGACTGAGTGCTACTGTTACTGTGAAGAGGAACAGTGCCAGAACCGTTCCTGTGGGGCCTCCGCTCTGCAGAAGACCCTGTCCGAGTTCTCACATACTGGACGGTGGTCGGTCGGTGAGGTAGTCCAGTATCCATGTAGTGAGGAGATGGTCCACTCCTGTGTTCTCCAGCTTGTCCTTCCGGACACTGGGAAGAATTGTGTTGATCCTGCCTCTCCAGACTTCACTGACATTGTTTTGATGAAGCTGGTTTTCCATCTTCTGCCTGTAGGTGTCCTTCTTTGAACTGTATTTACTATATAGCACATATAACCATTACAACATTAAACAAACACTAAGATTATAATCATAAATATTAATTCAGTATCAATTAACAGGTCAAAAAATTCAAGCTGGTGTGGGCACTGAAAGCAGAGGTCGGAAACATTGTGTGGGTGAGATTAGTTCAAATACCTTTATGACCTTAGGACTCCTCCAGTCCCTCTTTTGAAATCAGTTTTAATCTCACTCACCTGTCAGTTTAATTTTAGCAGAAAACTAACTAGATTCTGATTGGACTGAATATTGTGCCAACATATAGGCACATAATCTACTCACTCTAAATAGAAATGTACCACTGAACAATGGGCTGTGAGGTCAGTTCCTGGGATCATTAATATGCAACATGTCATGACCATTGATCAACAACCACTGATCAATAACCATGAGTACCATTCACAGAGAGTTGGGGAATGGCTGCAATCACAGCATGTAAGATGGTGACAGATGGACCCTTAGGCCCCTCCTCCATTCAGAGATGGTCTTTCCCTTTTCACGTAAATGGCCTCCTTGACTCCGCCCTCAAACCAGCGTTCCTCCCTGTCCAGGATGTTACATCCTCATCATTGAAAGAGTGTCCACTGGCCTGTGAGGGGCCTGATGAATTAATTCTTCTGTGTTGTCCACTTAGCCAGAGGTTGTTTGGTTTCCCCGATGTATAACTCATGGCAATCCTTCTCTCACCCCAACCAATCACAGCAGATGGCCCCGCCCCTCCCTGAGCCTGGTTCTGTCTGAGGTTTCTTCCTGTTAAAAGGGAGTTTTTCCTTCCCACTGTCACCAAAGTGTTGCTTATAAGGGGTCATATGATTGTTGGGTTTTTCTCTGTGTGTATTATTGCAGGGTCTACCTTACAATATAAAGCACCTTGAGTCGACTGTTGTTGTCATTTGGAGCTGTATAAATAAAACTGAATTGAATAATATTGAATTGAATCCTCCTGCACTTAACAGCGCACACTACGTTACTCTGTTTGTGTCGGGGACCCGATTCTTGGGGTGGACCAGTTTTTGGCGCAGCGTGTTTTGGGGTTTAAAAGCCACAGAGACGCGGTGTTTAGAAAAAATGCGTCTCAGCTGATACTCCTGACACGTACGGATCACTACAGGTTTTTGCTTAGGCAGCGGTCGTCCTTCTCTCCTGGATCAGCTGGAGCTTTCTTTAGGAGCCTTTCCAGCTTTGACAAAAGCCCAGCTGGGGTAACCACATTTACTCAGGGCCTTCTTGATGTTCTTCTGCCTCCCTGGCCGCTGTGTCAGTGGGGATGGTGTTCGCTCTGTGTTGTAGCGTCCTGATGACGCCCAGTTTGTGCTCCAGTGGATGATGAGAGTCAAACCTTAACCCTTTAAAGCCGGTCGGAGCGGGCACGCTCCGTTTTGCTGTCACTGAGCAGTGACAAAAGTACTTATAATAGTCTTTCTGGTTTAGTAAAACTGTGCACCTGCTCTTGTCTGCCGGAAGGATGTTGTCATTACTAAGTGATGCGAGTGCCTTCCTCTCCTCCTGATGTTGGATGCTGGGGGAAGTTGCTAGAGGACGTTGCTTTGCATCTACATCTGCAATGTTGTTGTTTTGAATTGCTCTTCCTGTGGCTGTATTCAATTTCACTAGCGGGATTTGTCTCTGCATCACAGCAAAGTTCAATCTGTTTGCAAGGATGTTTTTGGGTGAGTTTCAGACAGATTTTTCATCCACTTGTTCACGATATGGCATCCTTCTCTCTCCTGGCCACTGAGGACACTCTCCATATTTTGCTGTGGTTTCAGATGCACAACAAGTAGGTCCAACTTCCTTTGTTGCCTGGTCTCAGACTTTTCTGCTGTGCTAGATGAGCCTTCTCAGTATTCTCAACTAAATGCATAATAAGTCTGTGTTGGATCCTTTTCTCTTTTGATTTTAGCACATTGGTGGTAAAATTTGTTTGTCTCACCCACTCATCGAGCAGCTGGTGCTGTGCCTTCTGGGGCATTGTAGTTGCTCAGAGACTCTTAGCTGAAGAGCTTATTTGCAGACTTGTAGAAGTAATCTAAAGTAAGTAAGTAAAGTCTGCATCTGAGGCTGAATCTCAGGTGGTTGTAGTCAGCCTTCTTACGTGCCGTTGTCTTGCCTAACCACCAGGTAAGGAAAGTTGATTCTGTTCATCTGGACATCTTGTTTTCAGTGGGAGAAAATGAACAGAACTGACTTGTCTGGATGATTGAGCATGCATCAAGACAGCTTAGCAGTAGTGTCGCTGTCCAGTGTGCTGAAAGCTGGAATACTGTGGGGACCATGGAGAGCGCCAACATGGCCCAAAAAATGCAGCATGTTCTTTGCACACACAACTGTGAAGAATGTGAAAAGCAAAACTGTCATGTTTTACTCTTATTTTTCAAACTTTTGGGACTAAATGTTAAATAACAGATGTGTAATATTAAAGAAAAAGTAGCTCATGAGCCAGGCTGTGCTATAATCAGCACCCATATACACAATAATTGCGCTTAGCCACACTTTCCTAAATCAAATAATTGGTGTCATTTTTTATCTAATATTGTCTCTCAGGCGACAGCATTTAAATAAAGATCTGTAATCCTCTAACTACAGATCCCCATCGTACAATCTTGTAACTTTTCTGTCAAATTATCACTGGTGGGATAAAATAACAGTGTCTTTTGGCCCAGGTTAAAGACTCTGCCTTCTTGTCGTACCAAATCGTCTGAAGGTCTTGGGCTGACCTTATGTTGTCCTGTGCAAATGCTGCCATCTCCACCAGCTTCTCCCACTATGTTCTCTCCTAGCTGGGGATTCTCCCAGTAATCTCTTCAGAGATCCAGAAGTCTTCTCACTTCATATAGCAACTCAATAGGTGAAAAGCCAGTGGACTCCTGTGGAATATATGCAAAGACAAAGTCAGCACTTTTTCTGCTGTAGGGTCTGACATGGAGTAGAGGGTTTGGTTGTGGTGTTGGAAGAAAGGTTGGTGTAGCTGGCAGCAATCATATAATCCTCCTATTTCAGTAGGACGCTGAGACCTGCAGGGGAAGAACGGACAGTGAAGCTGTGCTGCAGTAACATGTGGAGATGACAGAGAGTGGCTGGAAAGATTCCCTGTGGGAGAAACTGCACTGTAAATAAAGAGAACACATCAAGCAAACCAAGAAAATCAACCAGTCCCAGCTACAAGGAGGCCTCCTGACACCCTCTGATAAGGCCTACTAACCCATTCTTTCCTGTCTTCTTTTCCTGTGACTTTCGTGTTTAAGGTGCAGGTGCCCGGGGCACTTCAGGGAGGTGTTTCATTTCGCTGGCCCCGTAACACTATCCTGGGAGGGATGTAAGGTGTTCCAGTAAGGTGCCAAGGGGGTATGCACCAGGCTTTGGTGGACTTGGGCTGCAACAAAAACCCTGGTTCAGCCAGGGTCAGTGGTGCTGGCAGAGTGGGTGGAGGTTAGATGTGTGCATGGGGATGTTCATAAATATCCTGTAGTGCCATTAGACATTAAGCAAATGGGCAAAACACGTTGATTAGCTTATGCCCGATACACCCCTTCATTTTGGGAACAGATTGGCCTGGGTCGCGGCCAGGATGCAATGGCTGACGTTTTCTCTCCCTGTGGGCAAAACACGTTGATTAGCTTATGCCCGATACACCCCTTCATTTTGGGAACAGATTGGCCTGGGTCGCGGCCAGGATGCAATGGCTGACGTTTTCTCTCCCTGTGGGCGCACCTGCCAAGGTAATCCAGATACTCTACCTCCCTCTGTTCAACTGCACACTTTTTTGGGTTGGCTGTGTAACCGTGGATGATGACATCATCCAGGTAAGTGGCAGCATGTGCAGCATGTGGCTGCAGCACCCGGTCCATGAGGCACTGGAAAGTGGTGGGGCTCTGAACAAGCCGAACAGAAGTGTGATGTGGTTCAACCCAGGGCCCAGAGTAACCATCCATCTGTAACCTCGTTCTCCTTGTGTGATCTACACAGAACCAGATCCAGCCTTCTTCACTTCTTCACATCCTACTTAACTATGAGGCTACTTCACGCGCTGTCACTCTTTTATTACTCCCATTTTCAGTACCTCAGCCAATTCCTTCTGAACTATTTGGCTTTTATGTGCAGGCAACCTAGTAGAGTAGTAGTAAAGCGTAGAGTATCATCTCAAGACGACTTTAGTGGGAAATCTCCCCCCAATCACTGTAGCCGCCGGGACCTGCAGAGAGATCGCAGTGGAAAATGAAATCAATGCCAATATGCCCTGCTCCTCCGCCACTGACCAGGATGGAGACAAGCCACAGAGCCTCCTCCTCTGGGCCATGACTGGTTGGCTCCCCACCGCCAGCTGCAAGCATTCTCATGGAGTTCCTGGCCCCACTGCCAGCTGATCCTCTGCCAGGATCAACAAAACCCCTCCAGAACCACCATGTTCACCAACCATGCTTCCTTCTGTGTGGCAGCAGACTGCAACATCCTGGCTGCCATGTCACTCCCATCCATCATGAAAGAACCACAAAGGGTTCATGCCACTTGGCGAGTGACTTTGAGCTTGGAGAAGGGAGTAATACAGGCACTTTGGCCCCTGGTGAAAATTGCCCGAGTCTAGCCCCTCTGCTGTATAGGCACTGTTGACGTTCCCGGGCCTAGAGCTAATTTTCCTGTGACAATCTGTGTGCAGCTTTGGGCTCAGATCCAGGACATACCGAATCTTGTTTTTAGCTGGGCCTTTAATCAGGTCCAACAACCCCGCGACTTCCTGCCGAACAGCAAGTGAAAGGGCGAAAACTGTTGTAAGTGCGGAGTGCCTCCCCACTGCAAACAACAGAGGGTCTAACCAGTGATCCCAATTGCGTTTATCCCCGTGAATGAAATTACGAATCATGGAGTTTAAAGTCTTATTGAGCCGCTCCATCAACCCTTCAGTTTGGGGTGGTAGATGCTTGTCTGGTCCCCATCTAAGCTGGCGCTTGCTCTTTGCCATCTCTGCAAGCATTTGGGGGAGCAGTTGGAGCGTCTGTGTGTGTTGCAAGTCTGATATGGCGAGCCTGGGTTTCGGCACCAATGTAAACCTCAGTCACAGGTTCAGCCTGCTTGTGAATACTTTTATTTACAGTGAACAGTTTTGCTTTCAAGTTTTTGACTCTGGCCAGACAGCTTTCCAGTTGCCTCCTCATCCCCACTAAGGTCCCGGCGTTACTGATAAAGATCGTGATTACTAGATTGAATGCAGTTGCCCTGGAAGCCTTCTTGTGGCACTACCCCTCAAACTTGCTGTGCCATCCCTCCCCTGCAGTGGAGATAAAGACCATAAAGCTGCAAGAGAAAAATTTAAGCCTAATCTTAAAAGGAAAGAATCAACATTTTGCCGAATCCACACTGGAAGCTGGTTCCACAGAAGAGGGGCCTGAAAACTGAAGGCTCTGCCTCCCATTCTACTTTTAAATACTCTAGGAACAACAATTAGGCCTGCAGGGCGAGAGCGAAGTGCTCTAATAGGGTGATATGGTACTACAAGGTCATTAAGATAAGATGGGGCCTGATTATTTAAGACCTTGTATGTGAAGAGCAGCATTTTGAATTCTGGATTTAACAGGAAGCCAAAACAGGAGAAATCTGCTCTCTCTTTCTAGTCCCTGTCAGGACTCTTGCTGCAGCATTTTGGATTAGCTGAAGGCTTTTCAGGGAGTTTTTTGGACATCCTGATAATAATGAATTACAGTCGTCCAGCCTGGAAGTAATAAATGCATGAACTAGTTTTTCAGCGTCACTCTGAGACAGGATATTTCTAATTTTAGAGATGTTGCACAAATGGAAGAACGCAGTCTTACATATTTGTTTAATATGTGCGTTGAAGGACATGTCCTGGTCAAAAATGACTCCAAGGTTCCTCACAGTGTTACTGGAGGCCAAGGTAATGCCATCCAGAGTAAGAATCTGGTTAGATACCATATTTCTAAGCTTTTCAGCACCGAGTACAATGACCTCAGTTTTATCTGAATTAAGAAGCAGAAAGTTAGTGGCCATCCAGGTCTTTATGTCTTTAAGACATTCCTGCAGTTTAACTCATTGGTGTGTGTTATCTGGCTTCATGGACAGATAGAGCTGGGTGTCATCTGCATAGCAGTGTAAATGTATGCTATGTCTTCTAATGATGCTGCCTAGGGGAAGCATGTATAATGTAAACAGAATTGGTCCTAGCACTGAACCCTGTGGAACTCCATAATTAACCTCAGTGTGTGAAGAGGACTCTCCATTTACATGCACAAATTGGAGTCTATTAGATAGATATGATACAAACCACTGCAGTGCAATACCTGTAATACCTACAGCATGTTCTAATCGCTCTAATAGGATATTATGGTCAACAGTATCGAATGCTGCACTAAGGTCAAGAAGGACAAGCACAGAGATGAGTCCACTGTCAGAGGCCATAAGAAGATCATTTGTAACCTTCACTAAAGCTGTTTCTGTGCTGTGATGAACTCTGAAACCTGACTGAAACTCTTCAAATAAACCATTCCTCTGCAGATGATCTGTTAGCTGTTTGACAACTACTCTTTCAAGGATGTTTGATATGAAAGGAAGGTTGGAGATTGGCCTATAATTAGCTAAGACTGCTGGGTCTAGAGATGCTTTTTGAGTAAAGGTTTAACTACAGCCAGCTTGAAGGCCTGTGGTACATAGCTGATTATTAGAGATAGGTTGATCATATATAAGATCGAAGAATTAATCAATGGCAGGACTTCTTTGAGCAGTTTTGTAGGAATGGGGTCTAAAAGACACGTTGATGGTTTGGAGGAAGTAATTATTGAAGTTAACTCAGAAAGATCGATTGGAGAAAAAGAGTCTAACTTAACATCAATGGTACTAAGAGTAGCTGTAGATAATATTACATCTGTGGGATGATTATTGGTAATTTTTTCTCTAATGATAAAAATGTTATTTGTGAAGATGTTCATGAAGTCATTACTAGTTAACGTTAAAGGGATGGTTGGCTCAACAGAGCTCTGACTGTTTGTCAGCCTGGCTACAGTGCTGAAGAGAAACCTGGGGTTGTTCTTATTTTCTTCAATCAGTGATGAGTAGTAAGATGTTCTGGCTTTGTGGAGGGCTTTCTTATAAAGCCACAAACTATTTCTCCAGGCTAAATGATGATCTTCTAAATTTGTGACACGCCATTTCCTCTCCAGATTACGAGTCATCTGCTTTAGGCTACGTGTTTGAGAATTATACCACGGAGTCAGGTACTTCTGATTAGAGACCTTAGTTTTCACTGGAGCTACAGTATCCAGAGTCGTACGTAGTGAGGAGGTGAAATTATTAACAAGATAATCGACCTCTGTTGGAGCAGCGTTCAGATAGCTGCTCTGCTCTGTGTTGGTACAGGGCATTGACGATGATAACAGTGGCTGGATTATATTCTTAAACTTAGTTACAGCGCTTTCAGAAAGACATCTACTGTGATAACGTCTACTCTGCACTGCTGTGTAATCAATTATTGTAAATGTAAATGTTATCAGGAAATGATCAGACAGGAGACGTTAAATGTTCAGTTGCAGCATTTTTAGCATCTACATGGATGTTAAAATCACCCACAATAATTATTTAATCTGAGCTGAGAACTAAATCAGATAACAAAATCTAAGAAATTAGACAGAAACTCAGAGTAAGGCCTATGTGAACGATAGAGAACTACAAATAAAACTATTTTTTGGTTTTCTAGCTGGGGTGAACGAGGCTAAGAATCAGGCTTTCAAATGAATTAAAAGTCTGGATCTTTGGTTGATTAATAAGCTGGATGGGAAGATTGCTCCTTCACCCCCTCCTCAGCCTGTGCTCAGAGGACTCTGACAGTTAGTCTGACTCAGGGATGGTGAATGTTTAAAACGAATCATCCTGCTGTACCAAGGTTTCTGTAAGGCAAAGGAAACCGATTTGTTTAGTTTGCACGACCAATCAAATATCAGTTCATGTACTAAAACCTTAACACATCCTGTGTAGAGGTGGTCAGATTGTGATGAGAGCTTGAACATCAGGTCTGGTGTATTTGGGTGGTTTATTGTATTTCATATTTTGAGGGCATAGCTCTGTAGATGCGTGTGTGTGTGTTTCCATGACGTATTAGTGGAGAATGAAGCACAGTGCTGCAGACTGTTCTCAACAGGCCAACGCAGCACATTAGCTCTGCACTGAGGGAGAGGAGGGAGGGCAGACAGGCAGTGGAGATGATAAGGAAAGGTGGAGAGAGAAATGGAAAGAATACTCGGTGTGAGAGAAAGAGAGAGAGAGAAAATGGGAGAGCACTAATGATCTGATGGTCTGCAGTCTTTTTCCTCCACATTCTGTGGATCTCAGCAAATACTTGTTCTGCTTCTGGCCTCTCTCTCCCTCTCGTTGGTGGTGGGGGGACAGTCTTGGAGAGTAACAGCGATAGAGAGAGAGGGAAGTGGGCGTGAGGCACCGTCATATCCCTCCTGCTCCTCCTAATTGAGCCAAGTGTTTTAGTAGATTAAAAAAGTGTGGATGAAGCTGAGACAGAGAAGGACGATGAGAGCTTTATCACTTGCAACCTTAATAAAACAAATAATTCAGAATTTTACATTGAACAGATTTAATGTTAATATGTTAGTTACAGCATTGCTAAAGTATTTAAAAACGATCGTGACCATAAAACTCCTGGAACGTAAACGCGCTAGAATGATCGAGTCTTCACCAAACACACTCGGTGCCTCAAGCGTGCACAGAACGGCGCCACCTACAGGACACGATGTAAAATCACACTGAGTTCTACAACCCATGTCAAAACTATGGAATCACCACATTTGGAGAATGTTCATTCAACTTATTTATTTTGTATCAAACATTTTTGTAGCAACTATTTTTGTTTATTAATTGAACAGGAAACATCCCTCAAAAATATTACTTTTATTAATTATACAGATTTTTTAGATCCAATAGAGGTAAACCAGTACGGAGTCACTCAATGCTGAGAAATAGAATTACTGTAAAGATTTTCCAAATCTGCCATCAATATATTCAGACATGCATAGGCTTAGATTTTAAGAGGGACACGCCCACCGCCGTATGTAGAAAACCTTTCCCAGCTACCACAGGACGAGGGGGTGCACCCCGGACAGGTCGCCAGTCTGTCACAGGGTAACACATAGATACAAACAACCATTCACACTCAGAATTACCTCTATGGGCAATTTAGAATGACCAGTTAACCTAATTCCACTAACTGCATTTCTTTGGACAGTGGGAGGGAGTCAGAGTAGCGGGGAAACCCACGCAAACACGAGGAGAACATGCAAACTCCGCACAGAAAGGACCCAGCCGGGTGGTGGATTAAAACTGTTTGCTGTGAGGCAACAGTGCTAATCCCTGCACCACTGCCCGTGTAGAAAATGTTCATTTCTCAAAGCCAGACTACATGAAAAAAGGCCAAAATATATACTGAAATAAACAACTGTTACCTTCCTTCAGAAATATTTAATTTTATTCCCAAAACGTGAACAATCGGGGCGACTGTGGCTCAGGGGGTTGGGAAGCGCATCTGTAACTTGAAGGTCGCCGGTTCGATCCCCGGGCTCTCTGTCCTGGTCGTTGTGTCCTTGGGCAAGACACTTCACCTACCGCCTACTGGTGATGGCCAGAGAGGGGCCGATGGCGCGATATGGCAGCCTCGCTTCTGTCAGTCTGCAGGGCAGCTGTGGCTACAACTGTAGCTGCCTCCACCAGTGTGTGAATGAATAGTGGCATTGTAAAGCACTTTGGGTGCCTTGAAAAGCGCTTTGTAAATCCAATCCATTATTATTATGACTTAACTGGATATGATCAGTTACAAGTTATTAGTTAAGTTTTTATGTGAAGAGGAATATCCATTTTACCCCCACAAAATCATCAGCAAAGTGTTTCCTAAGGTCATAGATAAAGGAAACATGTGGTTTCTAATCAACCACGTGTCTTTGACACCAGAAGAGTCACCTCCTGCTGGCCATCAGAAAGAATTCAGTGTTAGGACACTTTAGCATTGGCTTTACTTTTCACAGTTGGAAGTTATGTCCATTGGGAATGGTGAGCATGGTGGTGCAGTGGTTAGCACTGTTGCCTCACTGCAACAAGGTCCTGAGCTTGTCTCCACCACCCTGCTTGGGCCTTTCTGTGTGGCGCTTGCATGTTCTCTCCAGATAATCTGGCTTCCTCCCACAGTCCAAAGACGTGCAGTCAGTGGGGTTAGGGCAACCAGCGATTCCAAACTGCCCATAGCTGTAAATGTGAGAGTGAATGATTGTCTGTGTGTACGCTCTGTGATGGATTGGTGATCTACCCCAATACTGAAACCTGACACGAGGAACAGAAGGCTCCGTTTTATATGCAGTCTCTGGATATTCATTCATCATTGCAAAGAAACTGGTAACATGTGAATATTCAGAATGTTGTAAACATTACAAACCTTTGAAACCCACGCGGGCTATTAAACTGACAAAAAGTGACTGGTACAAATTTAATTAGGTTACTTCACAAACAAAGGAGACAAAAGCAGCCTGAATTCATATCATCTACTCTTCATGTGTGACTTGGCAGGGACAATATTGAATTAAATCCACTGAGAATAATTATTTCAAAGTGGGAAAGAATGGCATCGATCCTAACTGGGTTATATTCCAATACATGTTTTCATTTACTGTACATGAATACATACTTTTACTGTGAATGGATGCAGAAAACATATAAACTACTGCATAGAAATACAACAGATTTTCAGGTATGGAAGAGGCTGATGCTCAGATTTTCCTGGCTGAGAATTCCAAATAAGGAAAACCCCAAAATAAGAGGTTTTTTTTTTTTTTTTTAAATATATGGTTTGTGATCCATCAGCCAGAGTGAGGTTTACCACCTCCTCTAAGTCAGAACTGTAAATGAGAGAGAAAACAATGATTCAGAGCCACTAATGTTACTGGCTCTCATAGCAGAGTGCATTCTCCTGCAGCCAGTTTTAAGTATGTGGTGGAAAGTTGGACACCAGGAAAGCGAAACCTACGAAATAAATGAAATTCCTGAATACGGTTTGTTTCAGCAGGCATGCAGAGATGCTAATAGATGCGCACCAGTGTTTCAGAAGGAAAAAAACGAAGCAAATGATCACGTGCATGCTCTCGCTCTGCTTAGTTCAACACATCGGATTTCTCTGCACAAGTACAGGCTGCAGAGACCCACAGGATGAGAATAAGAGCAAATGTTTTCATGTGGAGGTCGCGAATTCAACATCGCCAAAGGATTTGAATCACGCGAACTCAGTAAATCAATCGCGCAGGCAGGCAGTCAATCAGCGGGGAAACCTATTGATTCATAAAATCCGCATCCCACACATTCTCTCTTTCGTACATATACACGCGCCTGCAGATCCCCCTCTCTCTCTCAGAGAGGCAGAGAGGCTGACTCCTCCTTCCTTCCCTTCTCTCACTTGGCACCGTGTCTCCCTGTTGGCGGTACAGTATAACAGAGGCATACAGATCGGGGACCGACGGTGGATGGGGAAAGGCAGTAGCCGCAGCAGCAGCAGTCGGACGTACCGACCGAAGGATGCTCCAGCACCATGACTTGCTCGGCGTCAGATAGCGAGAAGATCGTCATCAACTGCGGTGGAATTCGACACGAGACCTACCGGAGCACCCTAAAGACGTTGCCGGGGACGCGCTTGTCTTGGCTGACAGAGCCCGACGCCTACAGCAACTTCGACTACGATCCCAAGTCCGACGAGTTCTTCTTTGATCGCCACCCGGCCACCTTCGCCTTCATCCTCAACTACTACCGTACCGGCAAGCTCCACTGCCCCAACGATGTCTGCGGGCCGCTCTTCGAGGAAGAGCTCGCCTTCTGGGGCATCGATGAGACGGACGTGGAGGCGTGCTGCTGGATGAATTACCGACAGCACCGTGATGCAGAAGAAGCCCTGGACAGCTTTGAGACCCCCGAACCGGATCCACCCGAGGACGACCCTGCACTCACCGGCGGAGCGGATGGCGACCTGAAACGTCTGTGCATGCAGGAGGACGGCCGCAGGGCGACACGGTGGGAGGTGTGGCAGCCCTGGATGTGGGCACTGTTTGAGGATCCCTACTCCTCCAAATATGCCCGGGTGAGTGGCAAGTGTAACGTTCAATCTGTGTTCCCCTTTTCTCGTGCGCGCTCTGCAACTCATGCGTTTGGCACTGTTTTGGCAACTGCGCATTGTTGCGCGTAAATGTTCTCCGGATACTGTTGGAGGATTAAAGGACGTTCAGTTCTCTGCGGGTTAAAAAAAGCCACAGTGGTGTACGTTTGATCTTTGTCATGAATCATTTTGCATGAGGATTGTGGCTCCTGCTGTGTGCGCATCAGCCCATCCATCTCACAAATGTTTCACAAGTGTGCATCCATCCTGAATGTCTATCGTACATCACACATGTTTTTTCCATAGCTATGTCTTGTCAATCCATACTTTGTGAAAATTATTCAACAGTCTAGAGGTCACCTCTATGAGTAAAGTGATCAAAATGCAATAAAGGAACGTCAGCTGTGCATCCTCACACTTCATCCTAGAGGTTTGTCTCAGTACATGTGCACATGTAGTTTACATAGACTTTAGTTTAGGTACTGCTGTTGCTCCAATGTTGTTCACAACTGCTTTGTCTGTCTCTAAATGTTGTTGCCTCCCAGGAACTCACTTCAGAATGATTCAAATGTTCTGTCCTGACTATAATGAGTCAGAAGATTTATACTATATAACACCAACAACCTGCAACAGTAATCTCAACATGCTGTGTATATGTAGGAGTTTTATCACAATCAGAAGTCAAAGGCCCTAGAAAATAGGAAAGTATGCCCTTACAATCAAGCAAGAACTGAGCTGTCTTTTAATAGAAAGATAAATATCAGAATGCAAAAATAGAATAGAATAGAATAGAATAGAATAGAAAAGAATATCCCTTTTTGGTCATTGTACATGTGCAACAAAACCAGCGGTGCCAGAATAAAATATACACAGCAGACAGCAGGAATAAATAACAAACACGAGAAGTATTTACAGTGAAGAGGGACGTACACAAAAAGAAGAGAGAGGCACACGTTTAGAACAAAATAGCTGTAAAGTGCTTGGAAGAAGTCCAGAGAAAAGAAAAGACCTGAGTGATGAAGGTTTCTGAGACCATGGCTCAGGTTGTGAGGTGGGTGGGCAGGGGTGGGCTGTGGGGGATAGTGCTTGTTAACAGTCTGAATGGCCCAGGGGAAGCAGCTGTTAGTGAGTCTGGTGGTGTGGGACCTGATTGACCTGAGCTGCTGGTCAAACAGGTGGTAGGGGGAGTGCACTGGGTCACCTGTGATGGCCCTGGACCCTGAGGATGTGGCGATGGCCTCCGGGGGTGGCAGAGGACAGCCAATGAGTCTTTTTGGGCAGTTCCTGTTCCAAGTTGCGGCTGGGAGTAGGTGGAAGGAGAAGAGAGGAAAGAGGAGCTCAAAGAGACCACTAACAACAAATGGCCTTCTAACCTGAACTTGCAGCTGGTGTTTGTGTGGACACAGAGTCCACGGGGTCCACGAGAGAACAGGAGCTCACCTTCATTTTCAGTTTTCACTATTCTTGAATTAAATTCCATCTAAACTGCCTCCTGTTGAATCTGGTGCAGTTCTTAAATCCAGTGATTGATCCAGCGGTTGTTTGACAGCATCACAACATCATGGTGAAAAGGACTGGCTTTGATATGTCACGAGCTTCTTGGTTGCATGAGAATAT
This sequence comes from Neolamprologus brichardi, assembly GCF_056152115.1. NCBI lineage: Eukaryota > Metazoa > Chordata > Actinopteri > Cichliformes > Cichlidae > Neolamprologus > Neolamprologus brichardi. The sequence goes on along the minus strand of NW_028270136.1, from coordinate 6,008,728 downwards.
TTTGTGGAAGGTGAGACTATGTTAAACCTTTTTGCTGGCACCAAAGCAGTTTGAAGATGTTTGTGTGCAGCTGGTCTGCTTTTCAGCACAGAGGCGAAACTGGACTAGCTCAGGACTAGATTAGGTCACATGCTAATTGGAAGGTTAAGCGTGTGATCCCTGGCTGCTCCAGTCGGCACGCCAAAGTATTCTTGGGCAAGATACTGAAGCCCAGTCTGCTCGGTGGTGCATTTATCAGAGGCAGAAAGCACTTACATGTAGACAGTGTTTGGGTAAATGATGCGTTTTGTATAGAGTGGTGACTAGAAGGACGCTGAATAAGAACCAGGCTATTTACCATAAAGTGGGCTTTACTATCTAGAGTATTGTATTTTAAATATGCTGCTTTTTTACCCACTTTAAGTTTACTGAAAGTTCTGCTGATTAGAGAAAACTGTAAGATGTCAGCAAAGCTATCAGAGGGAATTCTCTTGGTTTTTATAGAGTCAATGCAACAACAGTCATTTCGAGGAGAGCTGCGTTGTGATGATTTATACTCTGAACTTTTAGTAGAATTAAGGCAAATCAGCTTCTGACAAATGCTGCAATGCACCAGTGCACAAACCAAAGTGGCTCGAGATTTAATTTGTAAAAACCACAGGTGTTGTTTTTGTGAAAAACTCAAGTAAAACTTGTTAGATTACTACAGTAAATAAATAATTTTCAGACGTTATTTTCTCAAGCTGAAGACAAGAAGAAGAAGAAGCTGCTTGATTAATTTAATCAAACTGTAACCAAGCTGTGGCCCAGCACCGTATCCACATGTGAAACAGCAATCAGGCGTCAACAGTGATATAGGTGAACATCTCTATCAGTATGTGCTGTACAGGTCAAAGAGGATCTCACTCAGTTTATGCAAGTGTTGCAGTTCAGAGAGGCTTGTTCCAACCCCGTATCCTCACAATATACAGTCAAATAGAATGATGCTGCAAGTTTTAGTGCAAGTGCAGGACACAGAATGCCCTTTATGCAGAAATGCAGGCAGTCTGGCTGTAGATGGTCCTCGTGTCTATACAGGGGACCCCAGTTTGTGCAGACAAAAACCTTATACGAACCAAGATCTTTTCTTAACCACAGTGTTGCGTTCATATGTAGATATCACAGGAATGAGGACCTGTGGTCTGCAATGTAAATGGCAGCAAACGACTGACTGAATAATGAGGGGTGATGGTACAAAAAAAGACAAGCTGATGTCATGGTTGAGGGAGTTAGGACAGCATCAGTGTGACAGTGGAAGTGACTTTGAAAGTGTTGCAGTCAATAGTTTTGGTGCCAGCACTGGGACAAAAGATTGGGTTGAGAGGTAGATGGTCAGTGCAGCAGCAATGCTCAGGTAAGCTAAAGTCCAGCTTCTGTTAGCCGATTAGCTTGTTTCAGGATGAAGGTTTAAACGTTGTTTCAAAAAAATATTTGACAAAGAAAAGCAGGACGGCATGAGTTGTTGTCCTGTGGCGTCTGTCCTTAAGTATGTGTATCATATTTGCAAAGGTGCCAGGTTTGCCCATTTCTGTCTGTCTTCTACTTCACAATCCACATCGTCCATCTCCGATCTCGTTCTCTCGTGTCATCACACTGACGGCTCACTGTGGTTTATTACTGTGCTACATAATCAGAGATGAGTGCTATATTGCTTATTATTGCTATTCAGTCCCTTCTCACCAACCCTCCACCCAATATGCTCTCACTCCCCCACCTCGTTCAACCCCCCACCCCCAGCTCTCTGCTTGTGCTATAGCGTAAGACTGCAGTCCCCATAGTAGCTGACTGTGCTGTAGTCTGCTGCAGAGTAGGAGAGAGAGAGAGGCACAAACAGGGGGAGGGAATTACAGAATGTGAGGTGTTTTTGGTTGAGGGTGAATTCAGCAGCAGAATAAAAAGAAGCAAAAGAGAATGGAGCCACTGCAATCCCCCCCCCCCCCCCCCCTTATTTCTTTCATTCTTTACTTTTTTTCTTCCCCCAATCTCTCAACAAGACAAGCAAATGCACACACGAGCTTCACTTTCACACACTTGCTAGGCTGCTACACACAGAGTTCATTGTAGCCGTGTGTCATTTTGGTCCTAGTACTTATAGCTCTTTCCTACTGTATTTAAGCCCCAAAGCACTTTCTATTATGAGGCTCGTTCAGCTTATTCACACACATCACACAAGCACTTTTTTCTGTCCCTAAGTGCTTTTGTCTAACATTCACACTCGAATAAATGCTTCAGTGGTTCAGTATTCTGCTTCATGGATAGATCCAGACCGGAGGAGCCAGGGATCAAACCACCAACCTTCTCCTGAGCCACAGCTGCTCGTTTTGTTCTTCGATGTTATTGTTATGTCAGCGGAAAGGAAAAAATAGTCTCTTTATGATGTCGTTCCATTTACAGTTAACACTGAAGATGTTCAATAAAAAGAAATTAGTAATAGTTTTTATTAACCTCCTATTTAAAAGTGAACAAACTTATCAACTTCTGCCAATGCTGTCCTATTGTTAAGTTGATGTAAAAGAAACAATGAAACAACACGTGAGACATCCATGAAAACGCTGCTGCCTGATTCACCGCAGCAGGTAGCTCTACTTTTTTGATTTGGCAAATTTTTCACGCTAGATTGTGACCATAGTGGTCACCAGTGTTGGTCAAGTTACTTGAAAAAAGTAATCAGTAACTAATTACTGATTACTTCCCCCAAAAAAGTAATCCAGTTACTTTACTGATTACTTATTTTCAAAAGTAATTAATTACTTAGTTACTTAGTTACTTTTTAAAAACACGATTTACAACCTGAATAGGTGATAAAGTGATAGATCTTTCAGCCCAATTCTACTTTTTCTACATAATCATCATACAAAATGTAATCAAATGGAAAAGTCTCTTTTTAAAACTTGTTTTATTAGTTTTAATCTTTTAACTTTATGCATCAAGCAAAGATTTAATTATCTGCAACATTCTCTGACTGGAAGAAATTAGTTTAACATTTAAACCTATTTTCTGCACATTCCAGCACGTAAAATAAAATATTTTTGTGTGTGTTTACACTCAGTCTTTCAAATAGATGCAAGTAAAACACAGCAGAAAATAAATAAAGTCAAAGACTAGCGGTCCTGTTGCTCTATTTTCACCTGTAAAGCCGGAGTGCGGTAGGCGGAGGGTTACCCTGGTGCAGGTGTGCCGCGGTCAGTGGAAGAATCCGCGATTTTCTCTGTGAGTTTCCCATTACGTCGTAGCTACTCGGTGCTTGCTCGGAAGTTTAGGGTTTTTTTCGCTGTAAAAAGAAGTTTTCTTCCCACGCACAACGGACACTAATGTTTTTGTCACTTTTTATGGAATCAAACTCAAAGTAAGGTCAGTACTTCCACGCTTTAAACGCTGCACGCTCATACTCTCTCTGCACTCGATATATGATCCATTGTTGATCTGCACACAGCTGTTGTCACGAACGTCGCACTCGCTTACGTCACTGTCATGAGACATTCTCGCAAAAAATCACGGTTTTAGTAACGCAGTAACGCAGCGTTCCTACGGGAAAGTAACGGTAATCTAATTACCGTTTTTGCAATAGTAATCCCTTACTTTACTCGTTACTTGAAAAAAGTAATCGGATTACAGTACTTACTTGTTACTTGTTAACGTCTAACCCATCTCTGGTGGTCACTACAGTGGACAGCTGTTCAAAGTTTGTTGTGCTTGTGTCAGTGTTGATGGTGTACCTGCACATAAACCACTACATCGGACTCTGATGTGTCGCTCCATACTCTGCCACCCACTGGTCGTTTAATGTTACTACAGATGTATGACGTGTCATTTAACCCTGTCATGCATGACAGGGTTAAATATTTACTGGGAGAAATATTTACATAAACATTTGAAATCATTTTTTTTCCAACAGTGTCTTTATTGATTTTGAACATAGCACTGTACACATCTACGAAGCGTAACAAAACAAGTAGCTAAACTTACATAAACTACAAGCTACACACACTGCCTTTATGCACACACCACCATATAGGAAAGGATGAGAAAAAAACAGCAACAACAAAACAACAAAAACAACACACAAAAGCAAAACAAACAAACAAGAAAAAAAAGGGAAAAAGGGGGAATAACTGTGTGCATCTCCCAACATAAATTATGCACACTCACAGGTATACGTTGTATGTAAATTAGAAAGTAGTTGCTCAATGTCAAGCAATAAACATGTTCCCAAGTGGACTGCAGAGGGCCACCTATGAATCCTCCCCAAAAGTTTCCACCAAGTGGGGCAAGTTTTTATTAGCAAGGAAGTTTTTGAAGGGGCCCCAGATGCTATCAAAGCATCGCCGCTTACCCCCGATTGCGTAGGTGATCTTTTCTAAGGGCAGAGTAGATGTTAACTCTGAAATCCATTTACTTCTTCTCGGTCTATCCAACTCTTTCCAAGTAATGGCAATCACTCTGTCAGCCATCAGCAGCCCCATGTCTAAAAATAAGCGATGTTTCCTTGTTATATTACAGTTAGCTGGACAGATGCCCAGCAGAAAAAGTTTTGGATCTAAATGCATTTTTATTTCTAATATTTCTTTAGTGCATTGTTTCACTTCTTCCCAGAATTTCCTAATTTCAGGACACTGCCACAAACAATGGAGAAGTGTGCCCTTTTCCTCATCGCATTTTATACAAACATCCGGGATGGTACTGTAGAAAGCATTAAGTTTGACTGGAGTCATATACGTACGCATTAACCAAGAGATTTAAACGAGTGTTCACTGTTTGTGACTGTGCCCTGGCGCAAGCCCTCTCCCACTCTTCAAGGGAGATGTTCTCCTGTAAGTCTTCTCTCCAGGATTCAAGCTTCTTTACGGACATTTCTGTAGAGGCGGCCACCAGTTCATTATAGGTTTTAGAAATCAAGCCCCTTCCCCGGCAATCTTTCACCATCATTTCTTCAAGTGTTGATAGGCCAGGAATGGACAAGGACTGGTTTTGCTGTGCTCTAATAAAATCTGTAAATATCTAAAGAACTGGCTGCAGACTATGTCATGCTTTACAACAATTTCATCAAAGGACAGTAAATGTTTATTTATTATTGTAAAGATCTCCTATTTTTTGTAACCCCCTTTCAGCTCATATTTTAAATCCCCCTTCACCCCGTCCTGGGGGGAAATGATCCTTTCCCCATATCGGGCTGAATACTGAGAGTAACTTCATTGAGGTGAGTCTTAACTTGATGCCACACATCAATCATCTTTCTGACCATGGGATCGTTGCTGTTTCTTTTGAGTTTCTTAAGATTAGCCGAGTACAGGTAAATGGGAAATGGCAACTTCAGTGCATACCCTTCATCTCTCTGCACAGTGGCACATTCTCTTCTACATAGTAAAATGTTAGTGTTCTCAGCTGCGCCGCCCGGTAGTACCATAGTGGGTTTGGGCATTTAAGCCCTCCTCTGTCGTAAGGCAGATACAGTAGAGATAGGCACAACCTGGGGCGCCTATTCTTCCATAAAAACTTGATGAAGAGTGTCCTCAGTTGAGAAAATAAATTGCTTGGTGGTGGCAGAGGCAAGTTTTGAAAAAAGTACAACAGTTTAGGGAGTATATTCATTTTGAGAGTATTTATTTTCCCCATTAATGACATTGGTAGAGCAGTCCATGTATCCAGAGAGTTTGAGACATCTGGAATAACTGAATTATAGTTGATTTCTATGATATCATTTCGCAAAAGGAACAATTTGGATGCCCAAATAGGTGAAGCTATTGACAACGTTAAATTGAGTAACAACAGAGGTTGGGTTTTCCCGATCTAATTGGTTTATTAGCATAATGGATGTTTTAGACATATTGATCTTGTAACCAGAAATTTTACCAAACTCCTTAATCAATTCTAGCAGAGCCGGGATGGATTTGTTAATATTTTTAAGAAAAATAATTAAATCATCTGCATACAAGGCTAAGCGATGTTCTGTCTGTCCTATTGTTACACCAGAAATACTATCATGTAGTTTATATTTATATTATATTTAAATTTTTTTTATAAATTTCAATTGGGAGGCAATTGGTCCGGGGTTTTCTGGTATATTGGGTATATTTATCTTATCTAAAAACTTTTTTAGTCCCGAGTGGTCATTAGATATTTGTGAACTGTAAAGATCTTCATATTTCCTGAAGGATTCATTTATATCTGCCGGATCCACAATAATTTCTCCTAGCTCATTTTGCAGTGAGATAATAACCCTTTCACTCTGGAGCTGCTTGAGACGCCATGCAAGAACTTTCCCAGGTTTTTCACCCTGATACACGGTAAAATCTAATATTGTGTTTAATTAAAAATATTAAGTAGGCTGAACTCAATTTTTATCAATTTGTTATTAGAACTCAATTTAAGTAAGTTACCACCAGTACTTTTTATGCAAAAACGCTGATAAACTCAATTTATTTGAGTTGTCTTAACTTAGAAAACCTAAGTAAGATGGAAGTTTTGCTTCTCAGTGCAGATGAAAGATGTGGTTTGAAAATGCCCCGTCACTACCGTCCAGTGTTGCCAACTCAGCGACTTTGTCGCTATATTTAGCGAGTTTTTAGACCCCCTTAGCGACTTTTTTTTCCTAAAAAGCGACTAGCGACAAATCTGGCGATTTTTTCTGGTGTTATTGGAGACTTATTTATGACGACTTTTTGACGTGAAAGGGCGTGTTGTTCTTACTCTCACCAAGCAGCGGTGCACCTCACCTATGCTAAAGCACTCACGGGCAGAGGATAGTCCTCCCCCAGCTGCAGGAGATGCGTCCAAACTGCAAATGAACCGCGCATGAGCGAAGCCGCTGCTCCCGCATTGACTGTAACGCAGTCAGTTCTTCTTTTACTCTTTTCACTCTTATGCTGTTTTGTGGATCACAAGGTTTAAAACTACTTATAAACACACACACATAAGGTAACTCCACCAGAGTGCCTATTTCGGGTCACTTTTGCTGGTCGAAGCCCGGATAAAGGAGCAGGGTTGGAATTGTGACATTAAAAAACAATAATTGCTAAAACGAATTTAATTTGTAGTTCTAAATAAACTCTAAATGCATTTAGGACGTTTTTTACTCACTTTATGTCTCTTCCACGATGTTATTTCTCTCTCCAACAGCATAGGTTACAATTATATTAGCATGACCAATTATGCAAATTAGGTGATGACGTCATTTAGCGATTTCTAGCGACTTTTAGGACAGCCAATAGCAATTTTCCTTACTGAGGAGTTGGCAACACTGCTACCGTCCTCCTCCCTCTCGGATCAGTCCGCATGTTCATGGTGCATTTGTTATGGAATATGTTGAGCAAACCTGGAGAAGCTTCAGCTCAAGAGATTATTGTCACTGCTGTGGATCTTTACCTGATACACTGACTTGGTGAGTAAATGTTTACTCTTATTCAAACTGATTTTGTGGCTTCTCTTAGTTTAGCACCAGGTTTATAATCTAGCTAGGTAGTTAGTGTTAGCCTAGCGTTGCTGCTGCCGCTGGGCTCATGTTACTTAAAAATTAACACCACAGCCTTAAAAACCTTACATAAAACTATGTCGGTGAAATTTTCTGTTGATTGTTTGAAATAAAAAAGTGAGATAAGAGCCCAGACAAAATTTTTCGGGAGGTGCAGCCGTTGGGGGGGGATTTCAAGCCATAGCCATAATTAACTAACTAATTATATATATCATGTTTAACCTGAGTGGCAAAAGACCGCAGGGGGTTGAAAACAATAAGCCAGGAGTTAGCTGTGCTCGCCGGGTCTATCGAGCCTTGACCTCCCAGTCAGCTATTGCGCTGGTGGATAACAGAGCTCTCCGAAAACGTGGAAGCACTTTTGCAAATTTGTGATATTTTGATAAATTAAGTAGATATTTGAACATTACACAGCTACATTCTCGGCTGAAAAATTCTTAAAAGGTTATTTCGTGACCCAGAAAGGGTAGTCTGGGGAAAAGGAGGATCGCATTTGTGGCGGTTGTCGGAGCCTGTGCTTGTAAGCGCGGCAATGGCGGAGGAGCGCGGCTAAAAAAGTTATTACTTTTTCTGGGTCACAAAATAAACTTTTAAGATATTTTCAGGCGAGAATGTAGCTGTGTAAAGTTCAAATATCTGCTCGATTTATTAAGACGTCAAGAAGTTTTCAGAGACGTCCATTTTTTTTAATGCTCTGTGGCAGCTTTTGAACATCTGTGACATCTATTAAGGTCAAATCTAGCCTTTCTTTAACAACATAAGCAAACTGCTTTTATATTTAACCAACTTTTCTGTTTAATTACATTTTAAATAATAATAACAATAACAATTGTATTTATTTAGTTAAAAAATGTGTTTAAAAACAAGTTTATTGTGAAAGCTATAATCCAGATTAGTGGCCTGTTAAATGGTTAAAGTTTAGGTTGGCTTTATACTTGAGAATAAAGTACACACATATATATATATATATATATATATATATATATATATATATATATATATATATATATATATATATATATATATAATAAGTATATATATATATATATATATAGCTTGTTAAAAGCTAACTTCCAATATATATTGGAAGTTAGCTTTTAACAAGCATGTAATGATTATATTTAAATTAGGTGCTGTCTTTTTTAAACACATGTCTCTTTAGGACTAAGCTGACAGTGCCAACATTCAGACACAGTAGTAGATGGTGTTTTTAATACTATGTTAGTCTAATTTGGTTGTATGGGGTCTACATTGACCTTCTGTGTTGTAAATTATTATGATTTCACAGACATTAAGGATCAAATCAGTTTCTGAAAACTGTTCTGCTTTTTCTCCCTCTGCTTGCTTCTTCCTGTCTTTGAGGCTCGGGACCAGCACTCCTGCTGTTGGACAGAAAGACATCAGTAAGTATTTTGGTTTTCCAATATATTAGCAACTGTCAGTGAGATTTATATTAATCAGGCTGAACTTTAATCATACTTTAGAACAGCCTGTTTTACTTATTGTTTTATGTGTGCTTTGGTTTGGGGAAGTTGTTTCTTTACTGATCTTTTCCTGTCTTCTGTTATTAGACTTGAGATGTGACTGCACGATGCTGTTGCTGGTGACTCCAGTTAATTCTACAAGACATGCTGTGTAAGTAAACAAACAACAACAGTTTGGTCTTTCTTGAAAGATCACATCCCCCAAACTTAGTTTAGAGGGTCTACACTGTATATAGTGAAGTCTGCAAGTTTTCTAACAGCAAAATCTGTTTTGTGCCCAAATCATTTTGCACATCATTAGAATGAAAGTTATTGGCCATGTTTGCATAGCCCTTTTTAAAATGATGCTTTCATGACATTATTGTGTGTTGGGTGGTGGTCACGGCTATCCAGACTGACAGTGGGACATTGAATGCCTGAGATTGTGTAAATTGGAATCTGTTTTATACCAAATGAAAAAAATGTTTTAAGAAAGCAATTAAGTTCATGTTCCAAAAAATATGATTGTTTGCTTGCAGGACAGCAGGAGAGATGAGTCCTCCGTCACAGATGGTGTGGTCAGTGAAGATGGTCGCCTGCAGGTTCAAGCTCATTGCATCTCCAACCCACATCCACTGCCACTGTACTTAAGGGAAGTTAAAGACTTTGTCTGCACCTACATTTGGATCACCTCGATCCATGACAGTCATTCAGGCAGAATCCTTAAAACATTACAACATTCCAGCTCCTGTGTTGGAATGAAAAACAAATGTGTTTAAATCAGAGACTGCTCTTGTGACAGAACAACAGATGTTTTATTTTGATTATATAAGTAAGTACAAAACAAACTTGTGGCCTAAACTTATTTTCAGAATAATTACATCTGAGACTTTGTTTCATTGAGATTATAACAGTGATGGCAATATAATTGTTTGTTGTTCAGCAGAACAGTGTCCAGTATGTTGGCTGTTATACTTTGTTGTGTTTGAAAATAAAAGTTGGGCTGATTTTAACATCATTAAAAAGTGTTGTTAATTATTTTTAATCATATTCAGGTTACCACAAATTGTTTTTTCATTTAGTTGAACTTGAAATGTTTGTCAGTAGGTAAACAATTAGTATTGTACAGTCAGAAATATCAAGTTATTCTTAATACTGCAGACTTGCAATGAATAAGTTGTCCTAACAGTCATCTTGAGTAAACTTTACTTAGTTTTTTTGAGGCAACGAGTTTGCATAGTTTTTTTGAGTTCTGGGAACTAACGAGGTTGTACAGTGTACTCAAAATGAGTAAGTTGCCCTAATTTAATTATCTTAAGTAAACTTTACTCAATTTTTTGAGGCAACGACTTTGCATAGTTTTTTTGAGTTCTGGGAACTAATTAGGTTTTACAGTGTAGAAGGACTGTTTAAGTCGCAGCAGACTGACCAAAGCTTTTGAGGCAGAAAGTTCATTGCATTGGGCCCGGAGCAGCAATACATTTTGGTGTATTTCAGGGGACCTTCTTTGATAGTATTCATTTTCTAATTCCTTTATTTTTGTCTCTAACTCTTTTGCCTTTTGGAAAGTCAATCTTGCTTTAGAGCTAGTGATGCTAATTATTTGGCCCCCAATAAAAGCCTTAAAAGCCTCCCATCTTATGCTTGCAGAAGTTTCTGTTTTATTCATTTCAAAATAGAGGCTAATTTGTTCATCCAGAAGCGAGACAAAACCAGGGTCCGCCAACCATTTTTGTTTGCAACGCCTAATCCTAGCATCTTTCACAAGCTTTGCGTCCTGATATACCAATGAGTTGGGAGCATGATCTGAGATTAGGATAGCCTCATAGGAGCATTCCTTGATTTTATGTCTCAACTCTGCAGATATCAAAAAGAAGTCAATTCTTGAATTTTTTTCTTCCCTCCAGATATCTATTAAGTTTAATTTCTTCATAAAGTGCTGTATAGTTACCCTACTACGGGTGTGAGACTCTTCAGTTCCCGAGCTCCTATCTTTCACCGGATCTAGTACAGTTAAAATCACCTGCCACCACACATTTACCAGGAAAAGAGGACAATGTAAGGAATAAGTTTTGAAAAAAGATAGGGTCGTCTGTATTAGGTGCATAGATGTTCACCAAGATAATTTATTCATTTAGTAAATTCCCTTTGAATGACAAGGTAACGTCCAAATTTATCTTTGGTGACTTTACCTGGAGTGGTATGGATTCGTGCACCAAAATGGTGACCCCTCTCACTTGAGAGTTAAACGATGCAGACAAGACCTTGCCTCTCCACCTCCTCTTACTTTTCAAGTCCTCGTTATGCATCAGATGTGTTTCCTAAAGAAACACAATGTTAGACTGCAAAAAATTTATTTTGTTCATGACTTGTTTAACTTTCTTCAGATTTCGTAACCCTCTGCAATTCCATGATGTGAGTTTGATTTTTATCTCACTAGACATTTCTTGTAGATTGTGCAGTTATATTCCCCAAACAAGTGAAAATATATGTCAAAAAAATTACAAAAAGAAAAAGACAGAAAGCTAACATAAATACTATTACTAACAACAGAAACTGCCCGAATACTCTCACCGTCACTCATATCCAGGCCTTCCCCAGATGTTTAAAGCTTTCAGGTAGCAATTAACAGTCCCACCCAAGGATGACACTGTATAGCTGAACTAGTAGAACCGAACAATCCAACTGTTAACTATAACATTAACCATACCCTCCTGTGCCACCAAGGTAAGATATTAAATTCTTATCTATTCATAAACACCCCGCTTTGCCATAAGTGAAATCACATTTCACATTTCAAATCAGATTTCTAAGCAAAATTAATCAGAAGTGGTCTGCTGGTTTGATTGAGCCCCACTTACTTGAAGTTGACCAATTTACATTTGTTGCAGAAATACGTTCGGACTCTTTAAATTCATTTATTTATTTATTTTAAATTAGAAGACAGAAATGGGTATCTCAAGAGGTTTAATCCTACACTGAGCCCCTGATAGAAAATGCACTGTAATACGCGCTATTAGACACAAGCGTACATTTAACCTTATAGCTTGATCTGCCCGAGCCAGCTCGATCCTGCTCCTCTTATTCTCAGGTCATATGTTACCTTCTGCTTTGTAAACTTAGACCGTATCCTAACCATCAGTCCGATCCCTCTTTTGACTTGATCTGTTTGATGAAGCCCTCCGCCTCAACATGGTTGTTAAAGATGAGGGACCGTTCCTTATATGTCACTATCAGCCGGGCCGGGGGAATGATGCCATACCAGAACCCCATTGCGCGGAGTTGGTGCCTCGCCTCGTCGAACTCCTGTTTCTCGTACATGCCGCTACGTCCTGGTAAAACCTCACCGTCTGGTTCTTGTATCGTACTTCTCTTTTAGTCTTAGCCGCTCTCATCAACAATTCTTTATCTTTGAAGCTGAGAAATTTTATTATCAGCTTACGGGGTGCAGGATTGTTGTGGTTTCTCGGCTCAACTCTGTGAGCCCTCTCCAGCGTTAGTTTTGTACTCCCCAGTGGCAACTCCAGTGCCAACTCTCCAGAAAGGCACAGGCGTCCTCGCCCTCCGCTCCCTCCGGTAGGTTGACCATCCTCAAATTGGAGCACCTTGATCTTGTCTCCAGGTCCAGCAGTTTGTCCTCCAAATCTTTATTTTTATTTTCTAGGACTTGTACTTTTGTTTGGAGGGAGGCGACGTTATCCTCAGTTGTCAAAATCCTAGTTTCTGCCTCTGTGACGTGCTCTACACAGTCAGTAATGTCTTTCCTCCCACTCTCAATAGCGGACCTATGCCGTCAAACCTGGTGGAAAACTCTGTTTTCATGTTGTTGATAGCGGTCAGGATGATGGCCAACGTGGGGCAGGACTCTCCTGCTGCCATATCCTTGTTTCTGTCCTGCGCATTAACCTTTGGAGTCCCGCTAGCGTTAGCCTCGCCGGAGTCCATGGCCTCACTGCTAGCTGATGAATCCTTGCTAGCCCTCGACTTCGTAAAGTCCGACAATTAAGCTTGGAGAGTTTTGTTCCGCCCTTGACTGACTTTCTTCTGTGACACCAGCATAATCCTAAGTTTATTTGTCAAAATAGGGGTGATTCACCTACTCAAGTACAATATATTAGCAGGATTTTGCCAACAGGGTAGCAGAGCAGGTTAACGCATGTCCGCTCAGCTCGCCACCATACTGGAAGTCCCATTTGAAATCATTTGGTAAAAATAGAAATATCTAAAGTGGTTTTAAAGTATGGTAGCCAAAATACTTTCATGAATGTTTGACATATGACATGACACTTTTCTAAGTTAGTTTATAAATAAGCATAAATAAACAGAAATGTTTACTAAAACCAAATACTTGAAATGCCAACGTAGAACAGTAAAAATATCACCTGAAGTGAAATAGTACTGAAAAGGTGTAATACTTTGATGAACGAAGAAAGATAAAGTAGAACTCATGTTCTACCATTTAAATTGGCTTACATATAAGAAGAAAAAAGAATACTGATCATCATTAGTTTACATCATTCTCAGTGTTAAAAATGTTGACTTCTTCAAATGAACATGATCTGTGAGACGGGTGGTCAGTGGATGGAAACTGGCCCAGTCGATTCTCCTAGTAACAATAACTGAGCCAGTTTTATTCACAGGTGAGCTCCAACAACAGTTAATGCCTACAGGGTCTCAGTACATCTGCAGCAAAACTGTGACAAGCAGGTGATGATATTTAATCACAAGCACATGCTTCAGCATTTTTCCAGTTCTCATTTTTCCCTTTTCTGTCATTTCAGTGTCTTTCATCTTTTTATAAACCTTTACCACCCATGTCTCTCTTTCTACATGTTTCCCTGGAGGTTTGCTGTGGTAAAGGCAATAAATCCTCCAGTGTCCCTCTCCCCCCTCGGTGCTTTTCAGGATAATGCTGTGACAGAGACTTTTTTTGTCTGTGCCACCTATCTGTGAGAGAGGGAGAGTGAGAGGTAAGGGGACCATACTATATTTCATGTCACATCAAGAAATAAAACATTTAACCACAGAGGGATCTCCGCTGTGATCTTGCCTCGTAGGGAGTTAATAAAACAGCCAACGAACAAACACACAGACACACACATGCAAAAATAGCTAACTGAGCATGGGAACGGTGAGCCCATAGGCTCATTTAATACAGTACATCCATACATGCAGCAGATTCCTGCAGAATGATCTGTTGTGACGTGTTGTGCATGGTGTGTGTGTGTGTGTGTGTGTGAACTGCAGTATCTAACATCTACTGTCGTTGTTGGGATGAGTTCCTTTCACCTTCAGTCCGAGACAGACAAACTAACACACACAAATCTACCTGTATACACACACAGCCTCACACAAAACACAGTACACACATGGCTGAGCACACACACGAGACAAGCACAACTGTCAGCTTTGAGGTACACTTGTAAGCTTAACATATGGTTGTGATTTTCTGTAATGATATAGAATTCCTAAGGTACGCTCGTCACTGTGACACGTGAGCATACGTGACATACAAGTACTCTGTGACTTGAAATGTTTAAATGTTCATGGGAGAGATAAATATCTTAAACCATATTTTCTTCATTGTGTCTTTCCTCAATTCAACCATCACCATTACTGTCATCTTTTCCTCACTGTTTAAATGGCTGTGTTTACATTCTTGAGAGAAGATGGCACTTCAGAAAAACCCAAAGGTTCTCAGATTGTATTCTCCATCTCTGTCTGAATACAACAAAAAAGGCTTTTTGTGCAAACTGTGTGAGTAAGTATATGCAAACACATAGTGGGGAATACAGTTTTCCGGCAGGGCTTTATGTTGTTGAAGCATTATCAAACCATCAATATAATTTTTCTGTTGGAGGACAAAGACATGTATGATTGTATTTCTGTAGTTTTTTATGAAAAAAATCTAATTCTGTCTCATTTACTGTTTGCTGCTTTATGTGTAATTCAAAACAAATGTTGCTCTTGTGTATACTAAAGCTACGTTCTTACAGCCCTATTACCAATAACAGCACCCTATAATCTGCATACATGTACATCGTTAGGTACAGACACAGTTCATAGACACTTATATTTGTCATGTGTTCAATGCTCTGTAGAATAATGGACTTGCCAACATCAGCACCATTAGCTTGACCTTTGCGCCTTGAGGCGACATTTGTTGTGATTTGGCGCTATATAAATAAAATTGAATTGAATTGAATTGAATTGAACCTCTTCCCAGCTTGACGCTGTCACCTGCTACTGCCCCCTTCTATGATACTGTACACTGTCACCCATCTCTTCAGAGGAGCCAGTGGTCAGCTGACTCAATCCGACAATCAGCCACCCAGCAGTAGATGAGCTAATGAACAGCTGCTCAGTCAGTGACTGGGCCAGTCTTGGGTTGTTAGCTTTTGGGGTGTATTCTGCTCGTGTTAACTAAGCTTGGTGTTTTCTTTGAGGAACTAGTGAATGTTACTCCCCTCATCCCCTTGCCCTTATTCTTGGGGACGTAACAAAATTATTGCAAATTTATTAAAACTAGAAAAATAAAAAATATAACATTTACAAATGTATTCACAGCCTTTGCCATAACACTCAAAAAGTTTCCACTGATCTGTTTGATGTTTCTATATCATGTTTTGAGTTTACCTGTGATAAATGCAGTTGATTGGACATACCTGTCCAATATATAAGGTTCTATAGCTTACTCTCTATGTCAGAGCACAAACCAAGACATAAAGTTCAAGGAATTGTCTGTAGACCTCTAAGACAGGATTGTATCAAAGCACAGATCTGAGGAAGGGTACAGAATAATTTCTACAGTTTTGAAAGTCCCAATGAGCACAATGTCCTCCATCATCTGTAAGTGGAAGAGGTTTGAAACCACCAGGACCTAAAGCAGGCTGCCAGGCCAATATGAGCAACCGCATGTGACCAAGAGCCCGACAGTCACTCTGACAGAGCTCCAGTGTTGTTCTATGAAGGCAGGAGAACCTTTTCTGCAGCACTCCACCAGCCAGGCCTGCATGGTAGAGTAGCAAGATGGACACCACTCCTCAATAAGCTGATGTTTGCCAAAAGATGCCTGAAGAACTCTCAGATTAGGGACAAAATTCTCTGGTCTCCAAATGAACTCAAAGATTGAACTCTTTGGCCTGAATCCCAAGCATCATGGCTGGTGGAAACAGGCACTCCCCATCACCCGGCCAATACCATAACTTAAGTGAAGCATGGTGGTAGCAGAATAATGATGTGGTGATGTGTATAAGCAGTAGGAACTAGGAGACAAGTCAGATGAATGCAGCAATGTACAGAGTATCCTGGATATCTCTGTACATTGCTGGAGCACTCTGTCCAGAGCACTCTGGATCTGGCAATAACCATCCCTGGAGTGATCTGGACTTCAGACTGGGGGTAAAGTTTGTCTTTCAACTAGACAACAATCCTAAGCCCACAGCCAAAAATAAGAAAAAAGTTTATTTGAAACCACTTTGTGAATGTTCTTTAGTGGCCCCGCTAGAGCCCAGACTTGAGCCATATTGAACATCTCTGGAGAGCTCTGAAAATGGCTTTCCACCATAGCTCCTCATTCAACCTTGAGCTTGAGAGGTTCCGGAGTGGTGGTTCCCATCTTTAACAAGGGGGGGACGAGAGGGTGTGTTTCAGCTATAGGACGATCACACTCCTCAGTCTCCCTGCAAAAGTCTCTGCCAGGGTGCTGAAAAGGACAGCCCATCTGTTAGTTGAACCTCAGATACAGGAGGACCAATGTGTTTTTTGTTTTGGTCGTGGAACACTGGACCAGCTCTTTATCCTCTCAAGGATACTTGAGGATGCATAGGAGTTTGCCCAACCAGTCTACATATGCTTTGTGGACTTTGAGGAGGTATCTGACCATGTCCCTTGGAGTGTCCTTTGTCCACATAGCCAGCAGTAAGTCGGACTCATTTCCAGTGGGTTATGGACACTGCCAAGACTGCCCTTTGTCACCGATTCTGTTCGTAATTTTTATGGACATAATTTCTAGGTGTAGACAAGTGGCAAAAATCTTTCACTTCTGTGGCCTCAGAATCTCATCTCTGCTTTTTGCATATGATATGCTTCCATTGGCTTCATTCTGTGATGGCCTCCAGCCCACACTGGAACACTTCACAGCCGAGTGTGAAGCGGTGGGAATGAGAATCAGCACCTGCAAATCTGAGGCCATGGTTCTCAGTCGGAAAAGGATGGAGTGCCCACCCTGGGTCAGGGACAAGTTCCTGCCCCAGTTCGAAGAGTTTATCTTATCTTGAGTGATAGGAGAAGGGAGATCGACAGACAGATTGGTACATTGATGCGGATAATGTACCGGTTTGTCGTTGTGAAGAGAGAGCTGAGTGTAAAAGCAAAGCTCTCAATTTACCGGTCGATCTACATCCCTACCCTAACCTAAGATCACGAGCTGTGAGTAGTGAGCAAAAGAATGACAACGCGGATACAAGTGGCAGAAATGGGCTTCCTCCGAAGGGTGGCTGGCTTCTCCCTTAGAGATTAGGTGAGGAGTTCGGCCATCCGGGAGGGGCTCAGAGTAAAGCCTTTGCTTCTCCACATCAAAAGAAGCCAGTTGAGGAGGTTCCGGCATCTGACAAGGATCCCTCCTGGGTGAGGTTGTCTGGGCATGTACTTAATGGGAGGAGGCCCCAGGACATGTTGGAGGGATTATATCTCCCAGGTGGCCTGGGAACGCCTTGGTGTTCCCCTGGACAAGCTGTAGGAGGTGGCTGGGGAGAGGGAGGTCTGGGCTTCTCTGCTTAGGCTGCTGGACTCGCAAAAAAAGAAAAGAAAAATCTGTAACATCCAAAGATTTTCTTGGAACAAGTTATCCCACTTGACAGCCATCTTGGTAACAAGGAGTCACTTATTGAGGTAGCTTTCTTTTTAAGCACTGTGTATATTAACTTGAATAGAATTAAAAACAAAACTTTGTCATTGCTGAATCTCATGCACAGACAAAAACATCGCCTTCCACTACCTACCCATTTACCAAGATAAAATGGATCAGAAAAAAAAAAACAATAAATAAATACCGTTTGTGCTGTTTACTATAGGATGAGAGGTGGGATACACCCTGAACTGATCTTCTGTCTGTTGCAAGGCTAACACAAAGAGATACACAACTACTCACACTCACATTCACGCCTATGGGCAATTTAGAATCACCAATTAACCTAATCCCTAATAGCAGGTCATTGGATTGTGGGAGGAAGCTCGGGTCCTCTATCAGAGGCCTGGAAGCTTGATGGTTTTGTACAGTATTGTGGCTGTGCTCTTCTGGACAGAGATCTCAGGTGTTGTTTTTGGGACATGCTTAGGCCACTCGCCCAGTTTGGGGGTCACTGCACGGAGTGCTGTGATTACCACTCGGACCACTGTTACCTTCGGACCACTGTTACCTTTGGACCACTGTTACCTTCACCCCACACATCTTCTCAAGCTCTTCTCTTAGCCCTTGGTATTTCTCGAGCTTCTCATGTTCCTTTTTCCTAATGTTGCTATTATTTGGTATAGCTACATCTAACACTACAGCCTTCTTCCTCTGCTTGCCCACCAGTACTATGTCTGGTTGGTTAGCCATCACCAGTTTGTCTGTCTGTATCTTAAAGTCCCACAGGGTCTTAGCTCAGTCATTCTCAACCACCCTAGGGGGCATGTCCCATTATGACCTCGGGACTTCCAGGCCATACTTGGTACAGACGTTTCCTGATACTATGCTAACTATTCCATCGTGATTTTCCATGTATGCCCTAACTGCTAACATCTTACACCCTGCTTTTATAAGCTGGGGTGTCCCAGGGGCATCTTTGCACAGCCTGAACCTGGGGTCTTACCTGGTGGGGTAGACCCCTGTCTCTATGGATGGTGTGCTTTGAGCTTGTTCCTGTGTTGTTATTGTTTAAAAAAAAAAACAGAGCAAGCAAGAGTACTGACAGGGACTAGAAAGAGAGAGCATATTTCTCCTATATTAGCTTCCCTTCATTGGCTCCCTGTTAAATCCGGATTGAATTCAAAATCCTGCTCCTTACATACAAGTATTAGATTATTATTACAAGTATATCTTAATGACCTTGTAGTACCATATCACCCTATTAGAGCACTTCGCTCTCGCTCTGCAGGCCTACTTGTTGTTCCTAGAGTATTTAAAAGTGGAATGGGAGGCAGAGCCTTCAGTTTTCAGGCCCCTCTTCTGTGGAACCAGCTTCCAGTTTGGATTGAGGAGCCTGACACTATTTCTACTTTCAAGATTAGGCTTCCAACTTTCCTTTTTGCTAAAGCATATAGTTAGGGCTGGACCAGGTGACCCTGAATCCTCCCTTAGTTATGCTGCAATAGATGTAGGCTGCCGGGGGATTCCCATGATGCATTGAGTTTTTCCTTTCCAGTCACCTTTCTCACTCACTATGTGTTAATAGACCTCTCTGCACTGAATCATACTTGTTATTAATCTGGCTCTCTTCCACAGCATGTCTTTATCCTGTCTTCCTTCTCTCACCCCAACCGGTTGCAGCAGATGGCCGATTTTTAGTGCCTCTGTGCTGTTTTTCAGTCCAGCTTTTTCCTGGTAGGATTTTTGGATGCCAGCCACTTTTATCCACCGGTGGTACGTACCGTGCAGCGGCTTGTATTTGAATGATGGTTCTTCTCCTTGCTCCTCTTCTTTTTTAGTTTTCTGCTGCCTGAGATATTCATTAAGCATGCTGTCAGTAGTGGCCATCTTCTTAATGTACTCATGGATAATTGTTGTCTCATCCTAGATAGTGTTCTGACACCCACTAGCCCCTTCCTTCCACTTAGCGTACAATCTCAGGGTGCTGGACTTGGGGTGAAACCCTCCATGCATGGTGAGAAGCTTCCTTGTCTTGATGTCAGCGGCTTCTATCTCCTCCTTTGGCCAATTTATTATTGCAGCAGGGTATCTGGTCACTAGAAGAGCGTAGGTGTTAATTCCCTGGATCTTGTTCTTTCCATTCAGCTGACTCTTCAGAAGAGGCTAGTGGCCTCTTCATGGTTCCCATTTGCCTGTGAGATTCCCAGGTACTTGTAGCTGTCCTCAGTGTCTACAATGTTTCCTTTTGGTAGTGCAATCCCCTCAGTTCTGATTACGTTCCCTCTTTTTGTTATCATGCGCCTACACTTCTCCAGTCAGAATGACGAGCCAATGTCAGTGCGCCAGATCCTAGTGGAATAGATCAGGGATTCAATATCTTGTTCACTCTTTGCATACAGCTTGATGTCATGCATTTAGATTTATGTACGAAGTGATTGACGATCATTCCGTAGTCTGCATCCATATCCAGTCTTGATGATCTCACTGAGGGGGCTCAGGCCTGCACAGAGCAGCAGTGGAGAGAGAGCATTTCTTCGATAAATCTCACACTTGACTCTGACTTGGCTACATCCCCATTGAATTCCTGATGAAGGCTCTTAGGGTTCTCTTCATCTTGTATTTTTGTAGGGATTCCTTCATCCAAGTGTGGGCCATTGAATTATAAGCTTTCTTGTAGTCAATCCAGGCAGTGCACAGGTTGGCCAGTCTGGCCTTGAGGTCTCGGGCAACTGTTCTGTGTACCAGGAGCTAGTGTTTCGCCCTTCTTCCGCCCCCCCCCCCCCCAAGTATATGTGCAATCTCAGAAAGTCCACCGTCACCTCAACAGGCTTGAAAAGGTTCACCTCCAGGTGGCTCTGACCTCACCAGTGGTGCAGCTGGTCTGTAGGTAGATTCATTATCCTTTTGAATCAGACCAATGATAGTGGAGTTATCCATGAACTTCAGGAGTTTCACAGGTGGTTCTCCCATGTTGCAATTAGTGTCGTGGGAGAAGAGCATCGGGGAGAAAACATACCCTTGGGGAAAGCTGGTGCTGATGATCTGGTGTGGGATGTGATGCTCCTCAGCCTTACCTGTTGCTGCCTGCCCATCAGGAACTTGGTGATTGACAGACAATTGGAGGTGGGCACGGTAAGCTGGCTGAGCTTCAGGTGCTGGGCTGTCTGGGATTGCGGTGCTGTGGGATTGCGGTGCTGAAGGTCAAGCTTAGGTCCACGAACAGTATCCTGGCTGGTTGGTTGAGGTGATGCAGGATGTAGTGCAGTCCCATGTTGACTGCAACCTTGGCCAACCTGTTTGCCCAACAGACAAACTGCAGGGGGTCCAGCAGTGGCTCTATGATGTCCTCCAGCTGGCTTAATTGATATACCTTTATTAGTCCCACAAGGGGAAATTTCATAAGGCTGCCAACCTATTGCACGCAATGGCGGCGCCATCTTACCCTCCGACCATACATACATTACTCAAAACATCACATGGGGAAGACAGGTCAGAGAGGTATAACAATGGAAAATGCACCACATGAGGAAACACCAGTCTTTCAAAGAACTTCATCACCACAGATGTCAGGGCGACCGGCCTGTAGTCATTTACTCCTGTGATGGTGGTCTTCTTTGGGACGGGGATGAGTGTTCGAAGCAGGATAGCACTTTACACAGCTCCAGAGGTCTGTAAAAAGGATCCTCTTAGCTACCCTGATCTCTTTGGTCAGCTTATTTCTGGTCTGCTTGTTAAGGGCACAGTCTCCATTGCCTCCTTCCCACATAGCAAAATTGGTATGGCCTGGATCTGGCCCACACAATGTGCTTACACATGGCCCGCATACTGCAAAGTATGATGGCCCTTTGGTGGCCCAGATCTGGTTTGCCAGAGGTGGCCCACACATGGGCCAGCACAAGGCCAGTTGCAGATACACTGCTGACCCTGTGCTGGCCCAGAACAGTTTCAGCTCTGGCCCCAGATGTCAGCCTAATGTGTACCTTAATCAAGTCCTGTAATAACAACATATGTCGTATTTAGCACAGAATGTCTCAACAAAGGTAATGCAGCAAATTTATTTTGATTTGAATGATTTATATAATTCAGAATTAAAAGTATATCAATATATCAAATAATACTGCTGCTGGAATATAATAGTGCAAAAGTAACAAGACAAAACTCTGTTCAGACAGTGATTTCCTTCTTTCCCAGAGTACTCAAAACGCTCTATAGAACATGCCACAGTCACTTTCTCTAAACTGAGTGCTTCTTAACTACATTCACACTCTGATAGCATTAGAGAGCAACTGGGGTTAGTATCTTGCAGGCATGCAGACTGGAGAAGCCAGGGATGTAACCTCTAACCTTCTGACCAGTAGTTGACCTGCTCTACCTCCTGAGCTACAGCCACCCAGTGGTAAACATGAGTAAACCGTCATTAGGTCGTGGATAAAGTGCAGGCTCACAAACCTGCATTTGAAATGTTGGCTACCATAGCAGTATAGTATTGCAACATGACATTTGGATCTTCTAACTAAAATAGGAAAATAGGAACATAAATATTGCCATCATTGCCAGATCTGGCCCACATCTGGTTGACATACACCCTGCCATGATACCACTCAGTCAGAAGTGCCAGCTTGATGCTGGATCTGGGCCAGACCTGTTTTCTATAATCCTGGGCCACATAAACCAAACCACAATCGAGCCAGATGTGGCATGCCATCACATAAACAGTGGCATCTACGCCAGGCCTGGCTCAAATCTTGATGACATACCACTTACCATGCCAGAAGTTAGCCAGCAGTACCGGCTTGACACCAGATCTGGGCCAGACCTGTCTGCTATCTGGGTAGAGGGATTAGGTTAATTGGTGATTCTAAATTGCCCATAGGCGTGAATGTGAGTGTGTGCGTACTAGCCTTCAGCCTCCTTCCTTCTGCTTAGCATACAGTGTCAGGGTGCTGGATTTGGAGTGAAAACCTCCAAGCATGATAAAGAGCTTTTTTGTCTTGTCATCAGTGTTCTGCCTGTGGTTAGCAGCTGGTTCATTTGTGCTGCCAGACACTCACGGAGTGCAGTTAGCTTCTTTAACCAGTAGGTGTCAATTTTGCCAGGACCTATTGCTGTCTAATGCTTCAAGCTTGAGACTTATTCTTGGATGTTTGCCACTGTGATGGTTACTGGATCCTATTCAGGAAGGTTGCTGTGTTTTGCTCTTAGATCCACTAGCAACTGAGCATTGTTGTTATGTCTTGTGTCCTTCTGCCATATGCTCTTCCAGTATTGCTTTGTCTGAAGCCTTAGTGATTTTTCTCATATTGTTCCCCTGAACAGGGAGTGCACCTTAGATGGTACAGTGGAGAACACCTGTGGTATTCTCATGGCTTCTGTCTCTCTGGTATACCTCTTCAGCCGCTTAGCCAAGGCTGTGAGTGTCTCAAAGATAACTGCGGCTGTGGTGTAGATTACGTGGTTGGTTTCAGTAATGGTTGCAATCGAGATTGTCCATAATGCTTCATTTACATTTTTAAACAGACTTTCAGAGGGTACTTCATGTAGTCTTGTAGTCAACCAGCTTAGCCTTGGTCCTCTCTTTCAGGTCAGCTGCTCTTGCATTCAACGCCTTCAGTGTACAAGTTGTTCTTGGGATTTGTTACCTAATCTCAGAGATTGGGAATGATGTTATGTCCACCTTGACCTGACGTCCAACATTGTGCATTGATGCAGTTTCCTTCCAGGGCTTAACCTGTACAGGCACTATGAGAGCTTGCAGCTTCCTCAATGGCCAGAAGTCTGTTTGCCTGAACAGATGATACAGTACTGTCTTGAACTGCTTCCTGTTTGTCTGTTTTTTCATTCTTCATGTTTGTCATGGTCTGGGTCTTTGTCCCAGTTTTGTTTTGCTCTTGTGATTCTTTTTTTTAAAATGAAAGAATGTTCAGGATCTAGTTTTGTATGAGCTTTCTATGTCTTGATGCATGCTCAATCATCCAAGTAAGTAAATTCCCCAAAAGTTGATTCTGTTAATCTGGAAGTAGCGTTTTCAGTGGGAGAAACGTTTCGTCACTCATCCA
Source organism: Neolamprologus brichardi (assembly GCF_056152115.1). Lineage (NCBI taxonomy): Eukaryota > Metazoa > Chordata > Actinopteri > Cichliformes > Cichlidae > Neolamprologus > Neolamprologus brichardi. The sequence goes on along the minus strand of NW_028270136.1, from coordinate 5,984,872 downwards.
GGTGACTTCTTCAGTATCAGCTGACTGCAGGTTTCCAGTCTTATAAACATTTGCACAATGACTGAACCTAGCCCACTGAACATTGGGCTGTGAGGACAGTTTCTTGATTAATATGCAAATAGTCATGATCAAATGGTAAATGGCCTGCATTTGCTTTACTCAGTCCCTAAGGACCCCAAAGTGCTTTACACTACATTCAGTCATTCACCCATTCATACACACATTCACACACTGGCAATGGCAAGCTACATTGTAGCCACAGCTGCCCTGGGGCGCACTGACAGAGGTGAGGCTGCCGGACACTGGCGCCACCGGGCCCTCTGACCACCACCAGTAGGCAAACATTGGGGTTAGTATCTTGTCCAAGGATATTTGGCATGCAGCCAGGAGGCAGCCTGGGATCGAACCACCGACCTTCTGATTAGTGGCTGACCAGCCACCACAACAATCATTGATCAAAGACCCCTGATCAGTGCCCACGACTACCATTCACAGAGAGTTGAGGAGGGACACAGACAGACAGCCAGAGAATGCTGACAGTTTGAGCACCAACAATTTAAGCACAGACATGAGTTCATGCTAAAGTCAAGGAGCAATGGAATGAGCATGAAAGGTAGAGGTAGTTTATGTCTGAAGGTGCAGTGGTCAGTTCAGATATTTCAGTGAAAATTACTTTTGTGCAAGTTTAAGTAGAGTATGGTGATGGCTTTAGGGAAGAAGCTGTCCCTGAGTCTGTTTGTTCTGGCCCATATGGATCTGAAGCACCTGCCAGAGGGCAGTAGTTTAAAAAGATGGTAGTGTGGGTAGTGTGCTTTAGGATGTTTCTGGCCCTGCTGAGACAAAGGGAGTTACAGATGGCAGACAAGGAGGGCAGCCGATGATTCTTTGTGCTGTGTTTACCACCCTCTGTAGTCTCTTCCTGTTTGCCTCCATGCAGCATAAGTCAGCAGGATCTCGATAGTGGAGCTGTAGAAGGTCACCAGCAACTGGGTGTTTAATCACTCCTTCCTGAGCACCCTTAGGAAGGGTAGCCACTGCTGGGCCTTCTTGACTAGCGCCGTGGTGTTAGCTGACCAGCAGAGGTCCACAGAGATGTGGACGCCAAGGCATTTGAAGGATTTCACTTGCTCTACGCAAGCAACAAACATACAACACCTGAAACACAAACATATGAAAAGACACAGATACATGAATTTACAATTTTCTTATGGTGTGTGTGTGTGTGTGAGAGAGAGAGAGAGTATGTAGTGTATGTGTGGGTGTCTTTATCGCAAAATGTCCTTGAAAATGAGGGTGGGAAACTCCAATAATACTCCCCAGGAGCCAGAGGCAGAAAGAGATAGATCCAGGAGATCCAGGCTATCTGCAGCCCCCAAGAGTACAGAATACCTGAGGCCACACATATTGGTGACATCTGCACATCTATCCCAGCAGGAGAGGGAGGGAGGCCTCAGATTGTCTGCCCACTACCAAAGGGTGAGAGACCCAGAAAACACGAGGCAACAGGCAGCTGACCTCGGTAGAGGCTAGCCACGCTGGTATGAGCCAAGAACAGGGTTCTAGTGCACTGGGCACTCAAGAACCACTCAGCGACCTGCAGAGTCTCTCTGACATGAAAGAGGTCCAAGGCATCTGGATTCCACTTATTAAAAACACACAAAGACACATGCAAACACATTGATGCTCCCACTGAGGGGCAGGCGAGTAGATGCCTCCCCCAAACTGCAGTGAACCAGGACGCAGCCAGAGTGCACCACAAACCACCTGTTGGACTCCCAACCCAGAGAGGGTGTGTGAAACAGGGCTGTAGGAAGACCCCCCACCCCCCACACACACACACACACTCACTCAGTGTTCAAAGTGCTATGCTATGTGTCAGTGTTGTGGAGTGTGAGTATAGAAAGTGTACAGGATGAGTATGACTGTAGAAAAAATAGAGTGCTGGTAAAATTGTAGGGTGCAGGGGAGATGTAACACAAGCACCCAACTGCTAACCAGTAGGACTTAATACCAAAGCCCCCACCCCGAAAATCTTCAACGTCTAGGTTCCAGATAAAATTAAGGAGCAGACAGCAGGAATGAATGGGTCCACTGCAGCAGCTTCAGCCGTCAGCCTCCTGGTGACCCACCTGCCCTCCATGACCCTATATGAATGGTTATATGTTGTGCACTATAGTGTCATTAAAAAGCAGGGCGGGTTACCATGCAGTACAGCAAGCAAAGCCACGTGAATGGCCCAACCCACTGTGACCTAAGTGACCCACAACCCTCCTTAAAGACCCTACATCTGTGAGTGATATGTTGTATGAGTTGGAAGGAGGGAGGGACAGAATATGTGAGAACGGGAGGTAGAAGACCCCTGGAAGGAGAGCGCCAGCAAATGACTGCCTCAGTAGTTACCCACACTTCACCACAACGTGGGAAAAATGGGTTCACGGCCACAACAACAATGCCAGAGCACTACAGAGTCCGGGGAAGATCCCACTGCCCCACAAGTTGTGTCTGAGACAATGGTTGCATACTCACCTGGATGTCCCACTCCACCCACTTGGCCACACCCACGAGACCCCGAGGTGCAGACCGGACATCCCAACATGGGCCAATGCACCCTTCATGGCGTGGTGGCCAAGGAAGCATGCACCACCCCCACGAGGAGGGATCCAGCCAGAGACCAGGCGGCCCACCAGGGGCCCAGGCCCCACAGAGCCAGAGTCAGAGAGACTTTATTTATCCCCAAGGGGCTATTTAAGATAGATACTAGCCTCCTGGCTGGGGGCCAACACAAGCACAAGCACTCCCAACATCCCAAGACCGTTCGACAACACCCAGCCCAGTTTGCATTTTGCCTGCTCAATCCTGGGTCCCGTCCCTGCCTGCCACACTTGCTTTACATGACAGTTTTCTTCCTTTTGTAGTGGATCTGCAATATCCTAGGATGCTATAAACCACAGATGTTGCAGCGTAATCTTTTTCTTCTCTATTCTGGTGCGTGTTTTGCAGAGACTGCCAAAAAATAATGACTTTAGGATTTTCAGATTATTCTTACTCTCTTCAAAATTTAGAGATAGATCCAAAATATTCCCACCTCCACAGGTCAAACACTTCTTCACACCATGCAAACTTTCTTTTTCTTTGACTACATTGTAATTTTTTATTTGCAAATGTAAAAGTAGTAGCAAAAATACTGTCACAGCTGCGCTGGCAGCCCGTGGGGATGAGGGAAAGGAGGACTCTGGTAATGATGACAGTGCGTTTTATTTACAGTGCAGAAAATATAGACAACCAATAAATCCCTGTGTGTTCCTGATTCCTGTTCCGTGTTTCCACTCCCTGTGTACCATCCACCCGCTGCTTCCTCGTTCCCACAAATCATCCTTGGAAACACATACAAAAGCAGCCTTCAGAAAACTCCACAATCGGACTAGCACTTACTGGCTTGCTGGAAAACTAACAGGTAGTCACGTATAACAATCCCTTGTTGTGGAGCTCTCAGCCACACTGCTGTGTAGCTCCCTGACGATGTTAGATCAGCTCCAGGTGTGTGTGATGATCCAGATGGCAGGGCCACACCCACCAGCCCTGATGGTACCTGACACAGCCGCACCCCCACACATGCACACACACACACGCCTATATATAGAAACAAATGACAGCAGCACAATACAAGGACACGGTAATTATGGCGTTATTTTTGTGCCACCATTCTGAGCGCACATAAAAAAAATGTGAGCGTAGGTAAAAAAAAGTTTGCAGGTGCAAGTGTTGCATATTGAGGAGAAATTTATTTTGAGTGAAAAAAAGCTAAATGAGAGTGAACAAAATTCATTGCTGCGTGCATAACATGTATTTCAGTGTTTGCTATTATACACACACACACACGCACACACAGCAGCCAATGTGTTGCTTGCGCTTTAAACATTTCTGCCTGTGCACGTTCAACTCTTTGTGTACACCGTTATATTTGTGCCACAGAACCAGCCAATCAGAGACTTGGATGCAAAAAAATCTGATTGGCTGTTTTGGTCTCCAATCAGCTCGAAATGACGAAATGCAATATCCCCGAATGCATTTCGTCCAAAACTTTTAAGATATTTTCAGAATGGTGCTGTGTAAACTTCAAATATCTGCTCAATTTATAGGTGTGTCTTTAATGTTCCCAAAAACTGGATCTGTGGCAATCTTCTTTTCAAAGAAATCCAGCATGTCCTTAAAAGCAGCTCCCGGCTCGTAGTTTTCCTGAAAACCACAGAACACAGTTTTCTGTTTATCTGTCAGCTGCTTTTTGGTGACTGAGAATAAACTGCTCTCAAATTTTCCGTTATTTTAAGGAAATGTGTCCTGATCTTGTTTTCAGTCAGTCCACAAAACAAAGTTGAGATGTATGAACATTTTCAATGTACAGAAAGTTTTGTATATGGGCAGAAGGGTTTGTAAATGACTTAATGAATAGGTGACACATGAACATTTTAAGTTGTTGACAGTCATAACGTAATCTGACAATAGCCAATCACATCTTAATAAAGGCAAACAAAAAAGACAGACCAAATCTCCAACATTAACGTTTAAGGTTAGGTTAAGCTAAATTTACAGCTACAGTTAATTGTGATTCATTTACATTTGCTCCTGTAGGCTTGATGGACTGGGGGACTGACAAATTTCTTCTTCTTTTTCGCAGCATTCCTAAGCAAGTTGACACATACCTGCTACTCCCTTATCCTGGTCTGCCTGTTAAAAAGGGGTTTTTCCTCTCCACCATCCCCAAGAGTTTGCTCTGATTGTAAGGGTTTTGTCCTGTATTGTTGAGCCTTACCCCAACAATCAGACAAAAAAACCAAGCAATTAGCAACAGTGGGAAGAAAAATCTCCTTTTAAACAAGAATGAACCTAGTTTGATAATTACTAATGATTCAATGTAATAGTATAATTACATAAAAGGTGAAAGAGGTAAGTGGAACCCCCACCCCCCATCCCCTAGGAGCCCAAGGCTATTACATTATGGCACTGTTGACAATTGCAGAAATCAGGATAAATAGGAAAACTAAGCAAAAATAGTGCATCGACTTCTGCTTACCTGCCTCACCTGAGTGAATGTGTGTGTGTGTGTGTGTGTGTGTGTGTGTGTGTGTGTGTGTGTGTGTGTGTGTGTAACAGAGACTACATGGAAATGTGAAGAAGTCCTATGTCAGACATCAGTTATATGAAGGGCTTCAATAATGGCATTGCACACTGTTGCAGCCATGCACATAATGCAATGACAATGAAGTGAACACAACACTGAGATGTGTTCCGTAATCATAGTGTAAAAGAATTATATCTGTATTTATATTTGACTCAGTAGTGTCTTCTTTCTATCCCCCCATAGTACTATATTCCATTATGATGATCTCATTTTGGTTGTCCCTAAGGTGCTGTTCCTAAATCAGTCAGTGGAGCTATAACTTATATCTCAGGCACATATCTGGACACAGCCAGAGACACATACATAAATTCATGTATTTTAAGAGTCCACCATTCGTTCTAGAATCTATGAACCTTTTGGTTACAATGAATAGAAGACCAAAATCACACTTAAATCCATGATCCCAATCAATGTGACTTCTTTCTTCAAGTCAAAACTTTGGAAAACTGCAGTCATGTTTTAGACCCCATCGCAGTACTGACACTGTACTGACATTGTGCTTGTTAGGGCTGCAAATGAGATCTTAAGAGCTGCTGATATGGGTGAAAGCTCTGTGGTACACCACTGTGAAAAAGAGACCCGAAAACTCTACGGATCATGCTGTTATTTCTGCTTTCTCTTTCTCTCCACACATCCAGCTGTTTCTACTGTCTGATTATCCACATTATCAGTCCTAGCGTGCTCCTTGAATAGGAGTGGCATGATTAAATAATGGTTACAAGCTGTCGACCATTCAACCCAGGCACTGCCCCCTGAACCTGCAGCCCCATCCTTCCTCTGCAGCTGAGCCACCCCCACATACCCCCGTTGCCCAACTTAACCAGGGTGAACCCTTTATCCTAAGATTTTACGCAGGCAGGATGGCTGCTGTCTTGTCCATCTGAGAGCACACCTGCCCACCTCCCCAGTGGTACTCCAGGTACTGTACCGCCCTCCATCCAACTCCTTCGGGTTGACCGTGAGCCCTGCCGACCTTAAACATCGTAAGACTGCGGCAACCTGCTGCACATGCTTCGTCCAGGTGTCAGTATGGATGATGACATCATCCAAGTAGGTAGCAGCATATGTAGTGTGTGGACGCAGCACTTGGTCCATGAGTCCAAAACTGATGAGTGTTGTGAAAACGAGCAGTGGCTGTTCCACGAGCATGGGGTAGGCCCTGCGACCACTCACTCACTCTGCGGCAGTCAACACAGAGCCGCATAGATCCATCTTTCTTCACTACAAGAACTATGGGGCTACACCACATGCGAGTGACTCTCCTATTGCTCCCATTTTTATTATCTCAGCCAACTCCTGAACAAATGCAGAGAGGTGAATGTTGAGGTAACATGTCAGGCTGTGAATGCTCCATCAAGACAGAGGTCAGATCTGTCTGGTGAAGGATCTCTTTCCTTAGAGGAACGCTGGGCGATTCTAGACCGCCTGGGTCTATCCTCATAGGAAGTCTGGTTGCAGGTTTGTCATCATGACTGGGTTTCACTGTGACAAAGGACCCGGCGACTCAGCTCGAGGCTCCATGCTGATATTCTGTCAGTTTAATTCTCTCACCCCTCAGTGTGTTTTCCCGCTTTTCCTGCTAAAAATGTGAATTTGCTGAGAACACAACGTTAACAGTATTGTGGTTATTGTGTGAATCGGACAGATTTTTTTTCTCACTGGGCTTTTATTTAGACTTCAAAATTCACCGATAATACTTTGTGTTTGCTGGATATATAAAAGTGTTCATGGTCACATGAACTATAAAAGGTGACGATGTGCCATTTAACCTCATTTCAGCTGAAACTCACTCAAAGGTATCACTTTGTCCCAATTGCATAGAGAAACTCCTCATCAAAGATTTCCAGTGTAATGAAACCTGAATAACATTTTTGGCATTGCGTAATAGAAACAAGACCTGATGTTGGTGAATAATTCATACAGGAATATAGACCACTGGTCTATTCTATCCTTCATGTGTGTGCTGTGTTCACTTTCTGCCTGCAGTCATTTTGTCCCGCTCTGTGATTTGGCAGCCTGGGGCACTATTTGGCAGACCTCCGTCATTTCTACTTAGTATATCGGAGTTGCTTCTGCATTGAGTGAGGCACTGCAGCAGTCTGCAGCTTGTAGCAGTAACACTTCAGCAGAGCAGCAGGGGACAGAGGAAGGAGAACAAGCATACCGATGTTTCAATCTTATCGTTTTTTACTTTGTTTTTGGCTTAACTTTGAACTCGACTGAGATTGTTTGATTACTAACGAATCTTCTTGGTAAAATCTACTCAGACAAATCCCATTTTGGATTATGTAACTGACCATTTCAGAGTAGAAACCATCACACATTTAGCTGGTTTGTGATATGACTCTATGCTGTTTTAGTACTGCAGCCAGTGTACAGATGGGCGGCGGAGCCACATGACATTGTAACTACCCTTCCTCCTACTGCTTTCCTGTTTCACTGTACCTTGGATAATCATTGGAGCATGTCATTATAGCACAGTATGCAGCTCTTGGCTCTGCAATAGATTTGAACTACCTATCCTGCTCTCTATGTTTCATCTGGACAAGGACAGAAATTACAGGAACAAAATCAAATGTATATTTTAAAGGACCTGTGATCTTGCAGATGACACTGCATACAAGTATTAATAAGTCAAAGACAACTGACAAATGATGATTTGTTAACAACCAATTAATATGCCAGGAAACGTTTTGTCAGTTATTGTACTCTGGTGGTAGTTTTTACATGAGTGTACACCACCTGTGCACATCCCACCTGAATGGATCTTTTGTTGGGAATCTTCTTCTGAGGGGCTTTAATCCATTGCTTTATAATGGAAATATGTCAGGTCTGCTTTGTTTTCCCTCTAAAAGAATCTGAGTGATGGTGTTCCCGTACCCAGCATCATCTCCCCCTTCTCACTGAGTCAGTGCAGTGTAGCTTTGCTTACATATGCATCTGCTGCTGACTGGAGAGCAATTAGTATCAGGAGTGATTTGAGAGGTTTGCGCAAAGATCAGCTGGTTGGCTGCAGTTGTTGTAAGATGTGCTGTTTGTCTCCGACAGGGGAGGAAAGGGGAGAGGGTAAAATCTGAAGGGAGGGAGACAAAGTAGAGGGTCCTTCATTCAGGAACCTGTGTGCCGCCGTGCACTGAGGAACAGTGTTTAATACGTACTGCAAATTCAATACGACCAACTTAACCTTTTAAAAACACCAACAGGTGAAGTGCAGCCTGGTATGAATTAAAGTTAAGTTCACTTTTAGGTTTACCCTTTCAGACAGAAGTTACATTTTTGGGCATCGCTGGAAGGAAATTATGAAATAGCAGAACTGCAAGGTGCGAGTGGAGTCAGAGCCCAGACGTGGACAATAAGGGAAAAAAAACTACAAACTTACTAGTCTAGTACAAACCTGCTTCTCACTCCAACCAATCACAGCAGATGGCCCCGCCCCTCCCTGAGCCTGGTTCTGCTGGAGGTTTCTTCCTGTTAAAAGGGAGTTTTTCCTTCCCACTGTCGCCAAAGTGCTGCTCATAGGGGGTCATATGATTGTTGGGTTTTTCTCTGTATCTATGAAGCACCTTGAGGTGACTTTTGTTGTGATTTGGTGCTATATAAATAAAATTGAATTGAATTGAATTGAATTGAATTGAATTAATGATTGGTTGGCAGTAACAGTCATCTTTTACAAAAACACAAGCTACATGTTTCTCGTTTCTTGGTTGACTACGGTTTATCGATCCGCCCAGTACTCGTTAACAAGATCTCAGCTTTTGAACAGAGATTAAACATTTCTCTAAAATATAAATGTGATATTGTTCCTGTAGTTTCTGTCCAGATGAAACGCATCATAAACCACAATTTAACTGCAGAGTGAAGCAGAGATCAAGGTTAGCTGGTTGCTCCTGTGTCGAGTCAAAGGTATAAAGATAAATGTATTACAGACATTCGCTTATTTAAAGCATTGCGCTCAGCTTTGTGCTCAAATTACAGGATCAAGTTTGAAGAATAAAAATTAAACTTGAGAAAATCCTAAACGGTGGTCATAAAAAATGATTTAAAACTCCTTTTTGCACTCCCTGCATGTCATCATTTGTCAACAGCAGGGAAACAGGTTGAGGGCTTCAGAAAACAAAAACATAAATGAGCACGAATGAGAAAACTGACGTGTGACAAGAGAGTAAGAAAGGGATTTCAGAGAGGGAGGTGTGCTCAGACACTCTACCTGCTGTAGTATGCTGAGAAGCAGTACACTGCAGCACTGATATAAAAGCACATGCACCCTGCCTCTCACCTAAGCCTCTACCATGATGTCCTTCTATTCGTTTTGTCGCATACATGTGCACACATATCCACACGGCCTAGCCACACACGTCGGAAAAACTTCAAATGTGTGTGTGTGTGTGCAGAGGGATCTCAGCCAACAGACTGCTGTATTCTCCTCCTGCTGGGCAGCAAACAGTATGCAAATCTTCAGCCAGGCTATTTGTACTGAAGTCACCTTACAGGGGACACTGTTTGTGTCTTTTGTGCAGTGTAGGGGAGGACATCCCTCTTGCTGCATCACTGCTGCAGTTATGGCAATCATCGGCTATCAGTTTGGGAAGTCTGTAAAATGCAGTCCCAGGTTTAACCACCATGACTGGTTTCATTTGGCCATCACAGAGTTACAATTTCAGGATTAGTGTTCACTTTCACTGTAGCTGCAAGAACTTCTCTCTCAAAAATGTCCTTTCCCAAAGACAGCCTGCCAAGTTAGACTGAATGACAAGTGAGCTTCATGATGTCGTCACCTGAGATGGTTTCACCTCACAGGTGAGCCTGTCAGGGTTCATTGGTGGCATTTCTTGCGTTCTTAATGGTGTTGGGAGCATCAGTTGTGCAGAAGTCAGGCTGGTACACAGCTGACAGCCCTGTTTGACAACTGTTAGAATTCATATTATAGCAAGAACCAATCAGCTAAGTAAAGAGAAACGACAGTCCATCATTACTTTAAGAACTGAAGGTCGGTCAGTTGGAAAATTGATAAAACTTCTGATGTGTCTGAACTAAACGTGTCCAAGTGCAGTCGCAAAAACCATCAAGCACTACGATGAAACTGCCTCACATGAGGACGCCACAAGGAAAGGAAGACCAGGAGTCCCCTCTGCTGCTGAGGATACATTCATCCGAGTCACCAGCCTCAGAAATCACAAGTCAACTGTTCAGAGGAGACTGTGTGAATCAGACCTTTATCTCAAATAGCTGCTAAGAAGCCACGACTAAGGAAGAGCAACAAGCAGAAGAGTTTTGTTTAGACCAAGAAACACAAGGAGTAGACATTGGACCAGAGGAAATCTGTGCTTTGGTCTGATGAGTTCACGTTTGAGATCTCTGGTTCCACTCGCCGTGTCTTTGTGTGTTGCAGAAAAGGTGAACATATGGTCCATGGATGGTTCCCATTGTGAAGCATGGAGGAGGAGGAGGTGTGATGGTGTGGGGGACATGCAGCGACATGCCATCCCATCATTTAGTTTTCAACAATGACCCCAAACACACCTCCAGGCTGTGTAAGGGCTATTTGACCAAAGAGAGTGATGGACAGACAGCCTGGCCTCCACAGTCACCTAAAGCCAGTGGAGATGGTTTGGGATGAGATGGACCGCAGAGTGAAGGCAAAAGGACCAACAAGTGCTCGGCATCTCTGAGAACTCCTTCAAGACTGTTGGAAAGCTGTGGGTCTGTGTGCATGTGTATGTATGCTCGTGTGTGTGTATGTGTATGTATGCTCGTGTGTGTGTGTGTAAATGGGGGTGTGTTTGTGTGACTTCCTGCTCGCAAAAGGGTCATAAAGTCAGAAAGTTTACTAAACAAGAAAACAGAACCTTCACACAGGACGTGTCCCTATAACACTACAGTCTCCCCCACCATTCAACTTCATGTGGTGTGCAGATTAGCTCAAAAACAGTGCATTACAAGCTTTTTCATGGCAAGTGCATCCAAACCTCACATCACCAAGTGCAATGTAAGAGTAAAGCACTGGTGTAAAGCCCAGTGAAACTGGACTCTGAAACAGTGGAGACGGCAATTCGATGGATGAGTTTGGTGGTTGCCAGAAAAACTGTACTTAGTGGAGGTGGAATAATGGTGTGGGGTATCTTTTTCAGGAGCTGGGCTCAGTCTCTTTGTTCCAGTGAAACGTAATCCTTCAGCTTACCAAGACATCTTGGACAATTTCACGCTCCCACCTTTGTGGGAACAGTTTGGGGATGACCCCTTTCTGTTCCAACATGACGGTGCACCAGTGTGCAAGGCAACGTCTATAAAGACACGGATGACCAAGTTTGGTGCGTACACACATGGACAGGCAAATTAATTTATAACTTAAGTTCTACTGGCAGCAGGACTTAAATGATCTTATTATGTGCTTTCTTCCTGTACGTTGGTGGCTGAGTGAGTCTGCTCTCCAAGTAAAATGGTTTTGTGACTGACACAGGCTGATCCAGCATCCATGTTACTGAACACAAGTGTGTATCCTTTTGAAGATGGTTTATGGTCAGGGTAAGTTTTAGAGCTGAGAAAATGGTTAAGGGAGAAAATGAATGCAAGTCAGTGTAATTTCCTCTGAAGGGATGGAAGCGCTATTCTATGTGTGTGTCTCTGTGTGTGTGTGTATATATCCAGGGCAGCTGTAGATAGCAGTGTTAAATTAGTCCGGGATAATAAGCTGTGGGACTTGATTTGCTCCCTGCGGATTAGAAGTAAACTTCATCTGTCCATCTTCATCACTGACCTGAAAGGCAAAGGCACAGAGAAAAAGCAAGCAGATGAAAATGCTCACATACGTAGTGATTCGTTGTGAGCACACACAAACAAATGACATACATGTGTGTGTTTGAAAAAGCACAACTGCATGACATTACTGACTTTCATCATTGACCTACAGAGAGCTGCTGTTTGACATGTGAACACATGTAGACGCGGTTTTTATGTGCTTTGATCCTAAAACGACGAAAATGTAACAAAAATGTTACAGTGGATCAGTCCCATTACTTCATTCACACTGTGACATATATACATAAATGTGTGTGTGTGTGTGGGTGTGTTTGTGTGTGTGTGTGTGTGTGTGTGTGTATGTGTGTGTGTGTGTTTTAAAACCAAATATCCAGTCGAGGGCTGTGAGGAGTATTTGTGACTATGCTCTGTGCACAGTGTATAAGCTGGCAATCTATCACCACCAAATGCAGCAAGCTGAGTACAGCCACATGTTTTCCATGGATCCTTTACAGGAATGGTGTGCAGCGTGTCTTTCAGAAATCTGCAAACACTGAAAAACTGAGGACTGAGGAGGCAAGTTTTAAAAATGATGTGCAGCACATGAACAGTGTGTCATGTCCTTCATCAAGAAAAGAAATGAAGCTGTGACACAGGACCTGACTAACTAACTGAAGCCTCATCAGAAACGATCTCAGCGGAATAAATGAAGAATCTATTCTTAGGGGGTGTCCAAATTCATGGCCTGCTTCCTCCTGAGGACGCATTTGTAGACCGATTAAGTCACAGTGACGCGACGAAGGCTGTGCAAATTCGTAGACTCCTCCGAATGCAGCCGACAAATGTGTCCTCCTTTTCCCCGAATTTGAAGGATGGGTCGGGTGTGTCCTTCGTGGCCTACCATATCCCAGAATTCATAGCGCAGCCCAGCCAAATTCCAGTTTCCAGCAACTTTTAACATATTTTCAGGCGAGAATGTAGCTGTGTAAACCTCAAATATCTGCTCGGTTTATCAAGATATCACATACTTGCAAATGTGCTTCGACGTTTTCGGAGACGTCTGTTACCCACCAGCTCGATAGCTGACCAGGAGCTCGAGGGTTACTGAAGCCGCCGAGAACGGCACAACTCCCGGCACAACTCCCGGCACATCATTTTCAGATCACCGCAGACTTTCACTACTCAGGTTAAACGTGATATATAAGTCACTTAGACAACCTAAAAATGTTATTGTTTGGCTTTTTTCAGTGTTTTGTTTGTTCGTGAGTAAATCAGTTTGGCTGAGATTAAAGTTATTAGATTAGATAAAATAAAACTTTATTAATCTCCCGGGTGGTTTTCACACAGCTGAATAAACGTCAAACAGAAAACTGACTAAACAGAAGAGTTTACTCCAGTGTCCTGTTATATTTTAGATAGCAAGGAGCAGACGGCCGAGTTTATTAAACTCCACCGAGACAGCGGTGACTCAGATCTGAAGGCTGGACAGGGGTTTACTTCGGGTCTACCCGACCTTCTGAGGACCCGGCCCACGTAGACCGCGAAGGCCGGGTCCTCAGGAAGATGCAGCCCATGAATTTGGACACGACTTTAATGAAGGGGCACTTTCTGCATCCTGTGTTTCTTCCTGACTGTGTTCTCAAATATGTTGAACCACTCAGGACCTTTGCACTGAATCGACAGGATTATTCTGGCTTCAGTGTGTTGTTGGCACCCCCTTCTGTGGTAGAAGTGCACTAAAGTGAGTTGGTGATAATGTCCTGACGTCCTGAGTAAACGGTAACACCTTTCTTGTTCTCTTTTTACTCTCACTGTTTCTCTACAGTATGTGGCTTTTGCCTCACTCTTCTTCATCCTGCTCTCCATCTCCACATTCTGCCTGGAGACCCATGAAGTCTTCAACACCATCTACAACAAAACAGAGAATGTCACCGTCGGCAACGTGACACGTGAAGAGGTACGGTAAAGTTTCAGTGACACGCTTTGCCTAACCACAGTAGGTACTCTTTAAGTAGCACTCATGTGACAGTTATTAAAATACAGTAGCATCGGCCTAAAACTTCACTACATACATAGTTGGGACAATGTTATGTCTTATATAAATGTTATTACTGACTGCCATCAGCAGCCACAGCTGTATCTGACTCAAACAGTATTAACTGCATGGCATTTAAACACTCACATAGTCAGGGACAAGTGACAATAATAACAGCATTGAAACACTCGCAGCAAAGGGGACTAACAGCTAACAGCTAACAGCTCTAATAATGCATCCACACACGCAGCAGGTGGGAATATTAATAATAACAGCTCCATGCAAAACATTAACATTTAGTTATTGGCAACATAGCCTACACTCCTCATGTGTGGATGGCTCTGTAACACTGCTCTGTGATGTTTGGATCAAGGAAGGTCAGCTTCAGCCTCACACAACCTGCTTCTGTATTCTAGCATATGAAGAGAAACTTTCCTCGCATGAATATGTGGTCACCAGTGGAAGTGCACGGCCTTGTCTAAGAGTCAAAAATGTTTAAAACGTCTGATTTCTGAAAGCAAACTTCAGTGTCTCATCATAGTTCTATTAAACCCTCCTGCTCTTTGGGCATGCTTCGAGGCTGAATGGGTTTCTCACTTCTGCTGTTACTGGGAAATATTCACTGAACTGTCTGAGACCAGGTGCACAATGATGCTGACAGTGAGGATCAGGTTTATGTCAGACAGGAAGCTCCAAACTGGGGAAACCTGAAACATCGCCTGTCTTGACCTTTATTTGGAATAAACGGTGTATTTGTTGTTGTTCTGCACATCTAAAGCAGTGATGGACACTCCCTGTAGCCCCAAGTTCGGTTCTTTTAAATGAGAAAAAATGTCAGACTGGTATGTTAGCTGACCGAGTCACAGAAACTCTTCAAAAACATCGACTAAAGTTTTTGGCCTGTAAGAACATCTGCACATCTCTGTCCTATTTAAAAAGACCTGTGCGGATCATCCCCCTTGAAAGCCATCTTACTTCTGTATGGACCAAAAGGTCCTCTGAGCTGCGCTTTGATCTTCATATCTAATGCATTTTTGCAATATCTGTAGTCTTATTGAGCTGAATAGAAAAATATCAAATGCGCTTAATGTTCTCAGTCGGTTCTTAAGTTCATTTGGTCTGAC
Organism: Neolamprologus brichardi; assembly: GCF_056152115.1. Taxonomy (NCBI): domain Eukaryota; kingdom Metazoa; phylum Chordata; class Actinopteri; order Cichliformes; family Cichlidae; genus Neolamprologus; species Neolamprologus brichardi. The sequence continues at coordinate 5,969,799 of NW_028270136.1, read as the reverse complement.
TGCTATTTGCAGCAAAGAGGCATCAAGTTAATCTGTTAGGCAGCCTGCAGTACATGATGTCTGTTAACTCTGGTAGACACAGCTGTTTGCCAGTGACGTGTGGCGCACCAGCTTTTGCTGTGTGGAGACACAATATGAAGCTCATTGTGCTTTGGCATTGGGTGTAGCATATATCTATATGGCTGACTTTGCTGGTTCGCCTTTCAGCACTGTGTGCTCGGTTGTAGGATGTGATGGTTTCATGCATTTATTACTAAGAATAATAATTCAACCCAAGAAAAGAAAAGAATATTCTAAGAATCTTCATCAATGCACATCATCCTCTGTCCCCTTCCAGAAGAATCCAAACCTGATGTAACTCACCGTTGTGTGCCGTTTGCTAAGTCGCCACCGTCACAGGTGCTGGTAGCTTCTGCTCACCATCCCAGCTTAGTTTGTCAACCCTTTGACCTTACACCTGGTAAGCTTGTAATCTAATGGCTGATTTAAGTTGTTGTCGTTCTTTTTCAAGAAGAACAAAAAGCATAGTTCGAACTCAATTCATGGTTAAGAATTAAATATATGTAGGAAACTTGCTGTGTACCACCAGTGGTAAGCGTACCACAGTTTGAGAGTGTCACGGCGGGGTGCGCCGGTGTGAAGAGGTAGACCCAGATGCAGACACGGTGGAGACAGAACTAGGTTTCCAAAAATAAAGCGAGCCTTTATTGTGGCTGATGGCATGACAAAAACACTAGAGAACACTGAAACTGGGAAAACTAAGGAGACCAAGAACACTGTGTAACCTAAAAAGACTGACATATGACACTCTGTGAAGGAACTATGAAGAAACTATGAACACAGAGTAACTAGGCAGGCTATGAAACAGTGACACAATAACGGAAACTATGAAAAGATGAGGTGAGGATAACAGACGATCTGACCCCGACTGAGCAGAAACACACGGATTAAGTACACATAAGGAATGATCAGGGGAATCACATGGGGAAAACAGCTGACAACAATTAACATAATGACAGGACAGGGGACGTGAAGCTAAATACAATAAACAAAAAACACAAGGATCCTTTAAAATAAAACGGGAAACATAACAAGACCCAGACATGACTCGAACTAGACCAACAAAGGAAACTTGGACATGAAACATGACAGATAAACACACGAAGACTTAACACAGAAAACTTCACACAGGGATGAGAACAATGGGGAGCTCGATAAACCATGAAGTAAAACTGTAACCTCGGCATGACAGGATGTAACTAGATAAACTGAAATGAAACTAGACTGAAAGGAATAACAAAAACATCAAGAAACTCAGAATACTGGGTCACATGACCCAGGACCATGACAGAGAGATCTCGCCACCAGGCATTTCAGTCCAGTCCAGAGAGCATATATGTTCACACCTTCATCTCGTTGTCCAATAATAACTTTGAGTTTTGATGAATGCTCAGGTCTGTTCATCTGGACATGTGTTTTTAGTCTTGAGACGGAAGGAATGAGTGACAGTGAAAACACATTCAGATAACCAGAATCAGCTTTATCTGTTTTATCTTTGTAAAGTTTTCAGTTTTTCTGCTGAAACATATGCTGTCCTCTGGATTTGATACTTATTTATCATACAGGCTGTACAGTACATAACATCAAACTTTACATGTTTAATGTAACTGAAATGTTCAATTATGTGGGCTACAGACAATAACAGTAACAGACTATATTTATATGAACTGTGTAAACTTAATGCATTTAAATGATTTAAGCACATGTAACACCTGCATGTGTGCCAGTGTTATAATGATCTAATCATTGAATGAAGTCTGAACTAGTTCAAGCAGTCAGCTCATAACATGGCTCCTCTCCTCACATCATATGACTAACACACACACACTCTTGGATTCTATTTAAAGTACAGCTTCCCCATCTCTCTCGCTCTAACATGTTAGTGCCATGGCTCCTCTTCATCACTGTTTACTACTAAGAAGTGTGAGCAGTGGTCTCCTCTCAATAAAGCCCAAAATGGCTCCCGATGGTCCTGAAACCCCTTAAAAAGCTGAAGCAGATATTTATACTATTATAGCAGAATCAGTATAAAATGCATGAAATTACACACTGGCATGTTGCTCAGTACTAACTTGTGGGATCCATCCCTTTAAGGAGATCCAGAGACTGGACCCAAACCACATGAGAGAAATGTCCTGAATGGATTCAGCCTTGAACTCGTGTCATCTCGTCATCACACTACCTGCTATTAAAATACAGAAATCTACTGTTCACTTGTGATTATATCAACTGTATATGTGCAGTCGTACTATATCTGTAATAATATTACATCTTAATAATAAAAGATGAGGTATTGACTGCATTGTATCGTGCAACAGTATTTACATTTGTGATTTGAAGTGTGGAATGAGAGGCATGAACATGCAGTGCTTAGACACCAGCAGGTTAAGCTGAAAACAAACCTTTAGTTCGGAGGCAGAAGATCCACGGAGGGAAAAATTAAACAGCAAAATCCAAAGTTTGTGAAGAACAGGGAGCACATGAGAGGATGTTGAAGAAAGACCTGAAATAGAACAAAGGAAGCAAAATTAAATGCAAGACACAGAAGACCAGCAAAAAGTAAGGATAATAATAAACACCGAAGGTCCACATGAAGGGAACACTGGGCCTATCATCCAGACGACATTAACTGCAGTACTTTTCATATCTATCCCTTTAAAGTCTTACATCGTAACACAGAAAATAAAAACTGATGCTGACAGTAAACAAGACATTTCAACATGCTGCAAGTTTTTAAGTGAGACTTGGAACCTGCTGGTTTCAAGTCTCACCTTTTCACTCCCCCACGACACCAACAGCTTTAAAACGAATCCGCTGATAGAAAGAACAACAGGTGACACCTGAATAGATAAACCTATTGAGTGCTGAACGCTAACTATTATGTGCAGGTAGCCGAAAAGCTAAAACGGCTAGCATCACCTCAGCACTTACCTTAGAAACTCTATTCTTGTCTTAATATCAAGAGAGGGACGTTTCAAAATTTTAATAATGCCTCAAAGACTAGTCATGAAGATTTAGTGCCAAGGTGGAATAAAGACAGTTTTTTTTATATTCGTAAGCTATTACCAGTTAGCTTGAGTATACTGGCCTTGCAGATGCAGATATACAGTTGTGCTGCAGACTGTGTGTTCGTTTTTCCTGCCTCAAAGTTATTATTGATGTTTTTACAACAATTTTAGAATTTCCCGGTCTCCATAGTACTTACCTTCCATTTGCTGTCCTTCACCTGGGACGAAGCTATAAATGGTCCATTTTACTCTGGCTGTTTAAGAAAAGTCTTCACCTTCTTATTCCACACAGTAACCTTGTAAAATTGCCCATAATCCACAATTTTTATTTATACTTGTTTGCATCATTTTACACTCTGCACATCAAATTTTAGAGCTATATTTGCTGCATAAAACTAGAATTAAACAGTTTTATGTTATAAATAAAATTGTGTTAAATTTGCGGCTGCATTTTTACATACGTTTTGTGTGTAACAATAAATACATTTTGTGTAGGAAAATATAGAAATAATGATTATTATTCATGTTATTTTACAAAAAGACATTTTAGTTTACAGACTATTTATTTTGTAATTTTATTGAGTTTTGATGTATTAACAGGAAAATTCTGTTAAATTATGAAATTACAATTCTTACAGTGTGTGACATATGAGCTTGTGTGTGCTCATTTACATTTTGTAAAGCCACTGGTCAAATAACAGATTAAACACAGTGTTGTTTTCAGCAAAAAGCACTATAACTGCTTTATCTGAACTGGCCACTAAATCAGAAATCAGACAGAGAGTGTCAGTAATAGCCAGGTGAACGACGGGTAACAAGAAGAAACGAAGCTCTTTGGGTTCTCAGGTTAGGGTGAAGTAAAAAGCTGGTGTGAAAAACTGCTTCCACTCTGCAGCCGCTGCTTCAAGGCAGAGAAAAATCAATATGTTGATCAGTTATTAGAAAGAGACCAAAATCCACATTTAATCATTTTACCCTTTGTTGCAGCTGATGATGCTACGTTGTTCTTTCTTGATATATTTCTATGCTGTGATGTTTTGTTTATCTTGTTTTGGTTTGATGAGAGTAGAGAAGCTTCTGAGAGTGTAAGACTAAAGCTCTGCTTCCTGCTCTCAGCTCTACGGGGTTTTCAAGAAATTTTCCCAATCATCTATAAAGCGCACTTTGGCACCACTCAGGCCACCAGCAATTTAAAAATAACGTGCAGCTATATATTCCTGGTCTGAATGGGAGAGGGCCAGGGAAAGCTACAGCATCTGACACTATTTTGGCAAGATACCCAACAATGCAACATTTTACTAAATCTATGTTTATTTTTAGCCAGGGCCTTTAGGGTACCACAAGTGTCACACGCTCTGGGCCTTGGAAGATAATCAGCAATGCTTGCTGCAGGCTTTAGCTTAATGTTTACCAGAACAGAGTCGCCAACCAATCTGCAGGAGGGACAGGTGAAGAAGACATGCTGCTTGTGACTTGGCTAACATTTGTATAACCATGTGGTAGCAACTGCCTTAAGCAGATAGCTGTAGCTAAGGAGTTACAACAAGTGATCTACCGATTGGAAAATCAATCTGCCCCAGTGTCCAGTCTCAAGTGTCTTTGGGCAAGATGTGTTCACTGAAGTATGATTGTGTGTAAATGTTAGACATAAAGCGTGTAGAAAATAGCTTTTGGGTGAACGAGTGAGTGTGGCACATTGTGTAAAGTACTTTGAGCACAATGTAAGACAGTGTTCATCAGTCACTCTGTCACAAAAGAGACCTACTGCCCATACAGGCAAGACGTCCTCGGCTTAGCACATCAATACTGACCGCGATATATTATCTGAAACCCCAACAGTGATTTGGATTTTGCTAGCGTGTTCATTTTTACTAATTACCAATTTTTTTAAATTACTTTTAGATTGTTGGCAATATGCACGTGTGCTCATTATGTTTTGCTCTTTTTTCTAACACTTAGCCGTAAAAAGCCAGTGGGGTATTATTACCGAAGTCAATAGGATAACTTGAGCACAAGGCGACGGAGGATGATTGAAAGTTCAGAGGTCCCATTTTCTGAAAATGGTGTGAATACGATACAGAGAAGGAAGCCATCCAGGATTTGTACCACAGCTGCTGTCACACAGAAAAGTTGTTCTTGGGTCAACAACCACTTGTCAGAAGCCAGACATGTGTCTGTTGTAATGAATACATAATAAGATCAACTAAAATTCTCTTCTTCTTTTCTTCTCTGCAGATTGTATATGAGGTGGTCACAGACAGCTGGCTCACGTATGTCGAGGGCGTCTGCGTCATCTGGTTCACTATTGAAGTGATGGCACGCGTTATCTTCTGTCCTGACAAGGCAGAGTTCTTCCGCAGTGCCCTGAACATAATAGACTTTGTGGCAATTGTGCCCTTTTACCTGGAGGTGGCGCTGAGTGGCCTATCCTCCAAAACAGCCAAAGACGTTCTGAGCTTCCTGCGTGTTGTACGCTTTGTCCGTATCCTACGTATATTCAAGCTGACCCGCCACTTTGTTGGTTTACGTGTGCTGGGCCACACTCTGCGTGCCAGCACTAATGAATTCCTGCTGCTCATAATCTTCCTGGCACTAGGTGTCCTCATCTTTGCTACCATGATCTACTATGCTGAACGTATCGGTGCTGACCCAGATGATCCAACAGCTGCAGCCCACACCAACTTTAAGAACATCCCCATCGGCTTCTGGTGGGCTGTGGTGACCATGACCACGTTGGGATATGGGGATATGTATCCTGAAACATGGTCAGGAATGCTCGTGGGTGCCCTCTGCGCCTTGGCTGGGGTGCTGACGATTGCCATGCCAGTGCCTGTCATCGTCAATAACTTTGGCATGTACTACTCCCTGGCCATGGCTAAGCAGAAACTCCCCAAGAAGAGGAACAAGCACATCCCCAGGGCGCCACAGCCAGGCAGCCCAAACTATTGCAAGCCAGATGCCCTGGCAATGGCGACAGCATCTCCTCACAGGTTGATGGGAAATGTGCTCGGGCCTGGCATGGTGGGATCTGGCAGCATGATGGGTACTGGAGACTGCCCATTAGCACAGGAGGAGATCATTGAGATCAACAGGGCAGGTGAGTAACCGGACAGAGGTGAGCCAAGTCTCTTATGGAGTTTGAAGGGATGTGAGGGGGAAAGTTTCTTTAGGTGAAGCTGCTTTGAAGATATTACTTCAAAGTATTCAAAATATTATAATACAATATAATATTATCAATATTATATTGAAGATAGACATTCTTCCAGATAAAGAGGGAGTTATTATCCCCCTATGAAAGATGAAGTGTTGTTAAACAGAGCAAGCTTTTTTAAGGTGTTTTTTTAAACATAGTTTTATTTTAGCTACTTACATTGAACAAAAGGGTCAGCATTATTATTGACAGTAATAATCAGCCTGTGGTTGTTACTCTTCTTTGGCAAATCTTCCAAGCTCCTTCAGATTTGATGGTCTTGGGGGACGTTAGTCTTCGGTTCAGTAACATTCACGTTTGTCTTCCGTACTTATTCATCAGGAGCGATGTCTGACAAAGTGATGACCGAGGCACAGTTTTTCAGCTTCAGGTTTTCCTTTAAAATTATGTCCTTCTTTCTTCATGATTCCTTCCACCTTAACGAGATTCCCAGTTCCTCAATCACTGAGCCCAGAGCATAATATTCCATAATACTCCCACCGCCATGTTTCACTGTGGGGTCGATGTGTTGCACACTCTTATTTCTCCAAACGTAAGCAGCACTTAGATGAGCTCTAGTTTCATTACAATTCCCAGCTTCCAACTTCTGTCGGGCTTGTTCTGTACGATATGAGGGTTAGGGTCCTAACTGTTTTAATTTGTGCAAATTGGAAGATAACTCTCAGTTTTTGAGCATTTTGAGCACGACAAACCTATCGCACATCATTACACATCAGTGTGCTGTCAATAAAACTAATAATAATAATATTGACCCTGGTGAAAAAGGTTAGAGTTAGGAAGTTTCAGCTATTAGGAAATTCTTAAGTCTCGAAGGGCAAGTTTGAATCTGGGCCGTTTCTCACAGACTGATTCTCATTAGTATTGGTAATCTGCAGGTGGCACTGATTTTTATTATTGTACGATCTCCTGTACAATATAAAGCGCCTTGAGGCGACTGCTGTTGTGATTTGGCGCTTTATAAATAAATTGAATTGAAATTGAATTTAACTAATAAATTGCATTGTGTAACTATAGCAACATCACAAACATATCCACGATTGTGATGTTGGTTTGTGCAACTGCAAAGGAAACCTGTGATGTCCTCACTTTCTTTTCTGTCCATTACTCAGTTATTTTGTGAAAGTGCACTGTTGACCTGACGATGACATCCAGCTGTTAGAATATCTTTAACAAATTGATGTGACAGAGCATACAGACAGGTCCTGAGGCTGTCTGTATGCTCTGTCACAACATGTTGCCACAGAGCTGAAGAGCTTCAGATGCCACCTCACCACATAAAGGTGTTGGAGCTTATTTGTTGACCAAACAAGCTCAGCGTATTGATTCATTCAACTTAAAAATGCATTTGGAAATATGAATAACACACAAGTTACACTCTTAAAACATCAATTATAAAACAAAAAGGTGTTTTGAAAGATATTACAATAGAGAACAGAAGTTTGAACTCTGCATTAATGCAAACGTGAACCATCACATTTGATGAGATGACCAGTTGCTCAATACAATAAAAAGCATTTCACTTCATGTGTCTCTGCTTGTGTGCTGTGGAAAGTAAGCTGGAAGAATCCAGAACAGTTTTCCAGCTACTTCAGTCATCATCCATCCTTTTCCACTTCCTCACTGTCATGTAGTGCTCAAAGCTTCTATAGGTTGAGAGTGTAGACCATAGCCAGTTTGTTGGCACCCTGATGCAGAGAGAATCGTTCACACTTATGGGCTGTAGACACACCAATTAACATAAGATCAGTATCTACATGGCTCTGTACTGAGGGTGAAGGCAGAGCACCTGGAGAGAACCCTCACAGACATGAGGAGAACAGGACAACAGTGTTAACCACCATAGTGCATATTTGGTTAATAAGCAAGTAAATGTGATCGATCATGTTTTGTGTGCTACATTGTGGCATTCCTTCTAGTGACACCATGGAGATGAGTAAAAAGAAAGAAAGATGTAAGACAGGACATGACTGTTCAGCACGTCATCTATGCCTATACATACATCTTTGTTTCAGGCATTGAGATATTCTACTTTTGTGTTATAAGTAAGTGACGTTTATTTGTTCAGCACTTTTCACAGACAGTCACAAAGGACTGGACACAAAAAAGAGAAATACATTAGAACATGAAGTGTCATAATAGAGAATAAAAGGGTACAAAATAACAAAATAAAATGAACAGGTTAAAAATGAATAAATAACAATTCTATAAAATTCTCAACAGAAAGCCTGATTTAAAAAAAACTACTGCTAAATCGAATTCAATTCGTTTTTTAAAATGTATTTATACACTAAATCACAACAATAGTTGCCTCAAGGCAATTTATATTGTAAAGACCCTACAATAATATAGTAAAAACAATCAGGTGACCACCAACGAGCAACCACTTTGGCAACAGTGGGAAGAAAAAACTCCCGTTTAACAGGAAGAAGCCTCCAGCAGAGGGAGGGGCTAAACTACACCAAGATTTCAAATACTGGACTCAGCAGCTGAAGCAGAAGGAGCTTGATTCACAGCACGTGACCCCATAGAAGAGATAAGAAATGTTGTTAAAAGATTAAACGTTTTGATTCATCACGACACACAGCTTTAACAATGGGGCGATCGTGGTTCAAGAGTTGGGAGTTCGCCTTGTAATCGGAAGGTTGCCGGTTCGAGCCCCGGCTTGGACAGTCTCGGTCGTTGTGTCCTTGGGCAAAACACTTCACCCGTTGCCTACTGGTGGTGGTCAGAGGGCCCGGTGGCACCAGTGTCCGGCAGTGTCAGGGCGGCTGTGGCTACAATGTAGCTGCCATCACCAGTGTGTGAATGTGTGGATGACTGGATGTGTAAAGTGCTTTGGGGTCCTTTGGGACTATTAAAGCGCTTTACAAATACAGGCCATTTACCATAATGGTCACTCCTATAATCTTTTAACTGCCTTCTCCTTCCCTCTTTTACCAGACTCCAAGCAGAACGGTGATGCAGCAGCTAACGCTGCGGCTCTGGCCAATGAGGACTGCCCTACCATCGACCAGGTCCTGGGAGATGAGCGTAGCCCGGCTACCGGTGGGCTAGGCTCCACCACCAGCCGTGAGCGCTACCCGCACGACCGGGCGTGCTTCTTGCTGAGCGCAGGGGAGTTCCAGCGCACAACAGACGGAAACGTTCGAAAAGGTAAGGGGGTGGAGGGGGATACTGAGGGGAAAAGATGCAGAGAGGGGAGGGGGGTACTTGAGTGACAGCATGATCCTGATTGATTAAAGCAACAATATGCATAGTGTGTGAAAATATCACATGTTTGATCTCAGACTTACATATACACACGTACACTGAGTTAACTACAACACTCAGAGAAGATTACTCCAACATAAGCAATAATAAAAAAGCCATGATGTTGTCATTTAAAATAATGAGTTAAATCATCCTAAAGCACACGATTGATCACATTCCCATTCCATCCATTCTTTTTAATGCAAGCTTAGTTTTGCAGTCTCGCTGCTCTGAGACTGTTCATAATCACAAACGCTGTCCGTGGCACATGTAACACATGACGCTCCTTTCTGCTTTGCAAGTATGTGATTGTAGAGGAAGTTCCCTAAATTTGTATGTCCTCCATCTGTACTGCAGAGGTCGCTGCGGCGCTAGTGTCTGGTGCCCTGAGATTGAGTGACTAGATTTACTGTGCTGAGCCACAAAAGTAATCACTGATTCATTGAACTGAATTCAATGAATTGAAAAATCATTGTATTAATATTCTGCACTGAGGTGACTGAAGAGTCCCTTGGTAGTACTACACTGTCCTTCAGTGTATGCTTCCCACTGTTTATGACAGCTGATAGAGCTCTTTGTGTCGATCTCTTTTCACACAGCTAAACTGCTTCATTATGAAACACTACTCTTTTTGAGGGATTATAATGTCAACTGTAATTCTTTCTCCAGGTAGGTATTACACAGCAGATACTGGTGCTACTTTATGTTTTTATACTGTCAACAAATCCCATGAAAGCTAAAATAACACTAGCAAATATGTTTTCCTGTCATGGACCTCTGCTGGCAGCATACGTCAGGGTTTCTGTCCGACTGATCAAACTGTCAAATACTTGTTTTCCAAATTGTAATTATGTCGTCTGTACTTATATACAGTGATCACAAGCAGGATATAATGTGACAGACTATCAGAGGAAAGGCTATTTCCCCCGTTTGACCAATTTGCTGCTGGTGGGTGGCACTGGGAGATGTTATGTGCACCATGTCCTCCCTGCTGACTGATAGCAGAGTTGACTCAGAGTCATTTGGGATCATGTTGGGATATATTCCACAGTAGGAAATAGTCCCTTCAGACGTGTTTCCACTGCTAGATGTGCAGAGACAGCACACATAATGCTTATTCACAAGGTATGAATGCATCATTTGAATAACTGGGCTATCGATGCCTGAGGAGCTGGCAGGTTGAAAAACAGCTAATGTGGAGATTTGTGTCCTTACATGGTCCTCCAGCTAAAGGGCTCAAGACTAGTGTGGATACTCTTTTCCTTCTGGGCTTTGTTCACAGTAAGAAACATATCGAACGTCATGTTCTATATATTTAGATCATTTTTGTAAGTGTGCTATTTTTCATATTTTATCTTGCTGAACAGACGGATCAAATACGTTTCAGTGTGTTCACCATATCACCCTGCTTCATTGTTCTGCTCTCTCTCTCACTCTTATCTATTCACTGCATAGTTTATTTTACTTTGTTACACTGAAGTTCATTAACTGTTCATTCTTTGTTTCTTTCTCTCTTCCTCATACTCTCTTCTTTCCCATCTCCACTGTCTTGTCTATTATTCATCCATCCGATGACTCTTACTTTGCCCCCTTCTGCTGCTGCTTATTTCCGCCAACTGTGTCTGCTGATTGTCCTCATCCATTCATTTTCCTGTTATATTCCTGTTTCCAACGTAACTTTTGCCAACATGACCTGCACACAATCTTCCTTGACCTTCCTTCTTTTAAACTCTCTCACAATCGTCCTGTACCCCCCACACTGCATTTCCCTGATACACACACACACACACACACACACACACACACACACACACACACACACACACACACACAATACATAGCCACAAGCTGGAGGGGGCTCTGTTACAGCTCAGTAGGATTCCACCTTCTCCTGGACCAAACCACAGAAACACAGAGGTAACCCAGAGCACCCTTAACAACCTGAACTACTAAACTGCATAAGTGAACCAAAGATTACCTTTAAAGTTAATTAAACCACATTAGATTATTAAATATTGCAATAGATATCATTTGACTGAATATGGCTGAAATACAAGTTGGGTTTTCTTCTTCTTCTTCTTAAAAACAACAACAACAAAAAGTAAGAATCATTCTGATGCACATAAAATGATTCACAGCTTCCAATATTAAACTAGACTACATGTACTACACCAGAGTGCATATAATGTAGTGCACTGTAGTGCAGTACATGCAGTACAGCTCTGGTCATTAGGTTAGATTAGGCTCAAAATCAGAATCAGAATACTTCATCAGTCGGGGAGGAAATTATGGTCACAGTTGATCCAAGACAGCAAGAACAGGAACTAACTAAACTCAATTCAATAATATAATATGTTACAAAGTTACAAAATATAGTAAAAAGGGTCTAATAAATACAAATAGATCTTATAAATATCCCAGTATATTAGACTCATTAAAAAGAAATATGTGACATTTTGCTGCCCTTCTTATCATATTGACTTGATGTTTAGGGTGTGTACTTGTGACTTTGATGGAGGAATCGTACAGCGAGCTAGCCAGTTTCCTGTGTAGTTAGTGGTGTATTTGGGTAATCTTAGTCTCCCGTTGTACTGGCCTGTGTCCGGCCAGAATGTCATGGAGTAGGTGAGAGCTATTGTCCGGTATTCTCCTCATCTTGGACTTCTTCTCCTACACTACCTTTAGGGAGCTCCAATCTCACCATCTTACTGGCCTTGCACATCATTTTATTGAGTCTCTTGGCATCCATGACCCTCAACCTCCTGCCCCAACATGCAGCTGCATAGAAGATGGCACTGGCCACAACGGACTGGACAATCCTGAGTATTGTCCTACAGATGTTAAATCACCTCAGCTGTCTCAGAAAATACAGACGACTCTGGCACTTCATGTAGATTGCAGTGGTGTTTTTTAACTTAGTCCAGTTTATAGTCAATGTGTACTGCAAGGTATTTCACTATGTCCACACTGACCACCTGAAACAGGGGGTCGCTGGTTTTCTGGTCCTCTTAAAGTCCCCAATCAATTCCTTGGTCTCTGTCACATGCAGCTGCAGATGATTCTGCTCGCACCACGTAACAAAGGAGTCCACCACTGCTGGGTACTCCATTTCATTCCCCCACTGATGAATCCAACCAGAGCAGAGTCATCAGAAAATTTCTAAACATGGCAGGAAGGTCCATTAAGTGACTGATGTCTGTGGTGTAGAGGGTCAATAGAAAAGGAAAGAGGATGGATGCTTGTGGGGTAGCAGGTATATGATGGCATCCTCAACTCCGAGGCAGGGCTGGTAAGCAAGCTGAAGGGGGTGCAGATCTGGCCTAACAGTCTTTCCAGCGTCTTCATGATGTGGGAAGTCAGTGCCATAGGCCTGTAATGCTGGGGGCCTCTGGGACGTGACGTCTTCCACAGCAGCGGGAACCACAACCAACTCACGTTCAGCATGAACATTTTAATAAAGACTCCACAAAACTGGGGGGTACGAGCCTTGAGGACATGGGGAACTCACCCTGTCTGGTCCTGCAGACCTGCCTGAGTGGAGTCTTCACATTTTACTCTGAACCTGGTCGAGAGTGAAAGTGACAGGTGGGGGAGGGGTTTCTGGTCTTTCTCGGGAGGCTATAGACCCTTTGACATAGGACGCTGCACACAGAGCACTGTGCTCTAAAGCCCATTTATTTCTATTGCTTGTGCTGTACAATGGTGGTTTCCCGTTGCACCACGCCAAGCACAAGCATGCCAGCACTTGCCCTGGCATACAAATGCATGCAAGCGCTTTCCTTTTTGCTGAAGCATATAGTTAGGGCTGGACCAGGTGACCCTGAATCCTCCCTTAGTTATGCTGCAATAGACGTAGGCTGCCGGGGATTCCCATGATGCACTGGGTGTTTCTTCTTCACTCACTATGTGTTAACAGACCATTACTGCATTGAGTCATACTTGTTATTAATCTCTGGCTCTCTTCCACAGCATGTCTTTATCCTAGGCCCCCTCCTCGATTTAGAGATGGTCTTTCTCTTTTCGCGTAAAGCAGCGTTCCTCCATTTCCAGAATGTGTACATCCTCATCAATGAAAGAGTGTCCACTGGCCCGTAGGTCTAAATGGCCTGATGAATTAATTCTTCTGTGTTGTCCAGAGATTGTTTGGATTCGCCAATGTATGAATCATGGCGGTCGTTCTCTCTCTCCAACCGGTCGCAGCAGATTTAGATTTAGGTTAATTTAGATTTATTCTAACCAAATTAGCTTCATGTCTTTGGACTGTGAGAGGAAGCTGGAGTACCTGGTCAGAAACCTAAAGAAACACAAGTAGCCATGTAAACGCCACTCAAAAATGATTCCAGCCTGGTTCCTGAAACTTATGGCCTGTTTCTACACTGACTGATATGCTGCAGGGTCCTCCCTTCTTTTAAATTTCCTTTATTACTTTGAAATGAGATCAGTCACTCTGAGGGTAAACACTATCTCCAGAAGCTCTGTGGTGACAGAACAAGGTGCATCTGCTTATTCTGTGCAGAATATTGTGACATTTGGTGACAGTGAGCCTGAGTTGTTAAACTGTGACCATTGTTGGTGTATTTCTCTAATCAGCAACCGGAGTTTAACAGCTGACAGAGTGAACAGGATATATAGAGGTCTGATAAGATCAGTGATGTCGTAGGGAAATGTTGGCTCCTTATTTATGTTACAGAAACACAGAGCTTTGAGGTCAGGTGGATGGCGTGTTATTGTTTTGTTGTTTTAATGAAAGTAGTGCCATTGTTCCCTGATGATAATATTGATACGAATATGCCTTTGTACAAGATAGAGACCTCACCCCCCGAGGTCCACAATCTTATCAGACCGCATGACACACTGGCAAACAGAGATAACCATTTGTTGAAAATGACGAGTCTGCTGGCTCGTCTCGCAGAAAGTGGACTATATAAAAGAATCTGAGCAGTTAATGTAAAACAGTGTCACCAGGGCGATCAGCTGATCCCTGGAGTAAACAAAGCGGTGTGTAGCTGCTTCACCTCGATCCCATTCTTCACTGAAAATAACAGAAGGAAAAAAACTCTCTCACCCACATGTATGAGACAGAGCTATTTAAAATAAACACTCTACAATAATAATAAAGAGAAGTAAGAAAAAACAGGAGCAAATGAAACAGGCACCTTGAGGTTCAGATAGAATAAAACAGAAAGTAATAGAATAGCTAACCTGGATTATGGCAGGTTAGACCCATGATGACATTAGAAAAAATTACCATATTACCATAGTAGATTTAAATAGATTAAAGTGGACTAAACAAAACAATTTATCGTATTTCATGAAACCTTTACAGTCAGTTCAGTTTTATTCCACACATATTAAAATCCCACTAATGTGAGTGCTGTGAAAAAGCCCCCGTACGGATTTTTTCATATCTGCCACAATTTTAATAGACAAAGAAACTGGAATAAATGCACAGTTTTTAATGATGATTGTATATATTACAGCAGAACAGCTATTCAAATGTATGTAATTCCCCTTTGTAAATTATGTCATTAACTACATGTTTTTGAAAAGCTGAGCTCAGCTGAATTAGCCACATCAAATCTAAAGAAACAGCTGAGAAACAAAGTTATTGAAATCTATCAGACGGGAAAGGGTTGTGCTCTGGGACTCCAACAAACCAACAAAGACTCTAATAAACCATGTGAGAGCCACTATCCACAATTGGAGAAAACGTGGAACAGTGGTGAACCTTCCCAGGAATAGCTAACCTACCAAAATTAGGGCAGAACTTGTAATTTGGCTTAAAAAAATTGGCATAAAAGTGAAAAATTAATGCAGCAAAATGTGTCAAATTAAGGACACATTACCTTTTGAGGTTGCTGCTGCTGCACCATCAACAGTAGTACCAGCTCCCAGTCACAGGAGGGTGCTGTTGCTAGCACAAACCATCGACACGTACAGGAGGAGGGACAGCATTCCCAACGAGCATGAGGAAGATGAGGAGGAAGGTGAAATTATACAATATTGAAATTTGTTTGCAAAAAATAAATACCAGAGTCAACATTAACATCAGATCACACAACATAAAACCTTGCAATACACACACACACACACACACACACACACACACACAAACACACACGCCCGTTCAGCTATCTTAGTGAAGACCTTCATTGGCATAATGCTTTCCCTAGCCCCTTACCCTAACCATTAAAGATGTCTAACCATAACCTAATTGTAACTCTGACACTAAAACCACATTTTGAGCCTTTAAATGCTTCAAATTTGTGAGGATTGGTTTGTGCGTCCTCACAAGTGACTGTTGGTTCTCACAAGTCTAGTAGAATGCAGATTTCGGTCCTCACAAAGATAGCTAGACAGGAACACACACACACACTGTGTTTTTGTTACTGTAAAGCTTTTAAGTGTGATTCAGCATCACATAGTAAATATGTTGGGGCATATGCATGGTTTCTGTATGTGTTTGTGTGTTTTCGTATGAATTACACTGGAAATTCAATGTGTGTGTGTGTAAATAAATTATATGCACATGGAAAAAATGCACATATAATTTATAGATATTACAAATATGTGATTTAATATATTTTCACTGCTAACTATTATCAGCTGTGTTTATCAAGCCATTATTGGCCCACTACATCTCGTTACAGCTAATTACAGCCAGGATAGTTCCCCAGGATCTGGGGGAACTATCCTGGATTACGTACATTTTACACATAAAATGTACGTAATTACATTTCTTCCATCCATCCTTCCATTTTCTGCCGCTTACATGGGTTTAAGTCTCAGGGGCAGATGTCTAAGGAGAGACGCCCAGACCTCCCTCTCCCCAGTCACCTCTTCCTCTTTTTTGATCTTTAATCTGACCCCCTTCTCAATGACCAAGCTCTCCTCTCTATAAAGGCCCCAGTATTCCCTCTGCAATGTCCGCTTTGCTTGTTTCACTTGTATTTACATCCACCATTAAGGTGCAGAAAGCTGCAGTGTTCTTCTGAACAACAGGTGTCACCACTCAGACAATAACACTACATAAGCAAAAATACAAGAAGAGAATAAATCAAAACAGAAGCCAAGACTTTGTCAAGTGTTTTTTTGCTTAGTCTTACTAAGGTTTTGGAAACTCTGCACTTAATAAATTGTTCTAACTTCTCCCTCTGAATACAGTGGCTTGCAAAAGCATTTGGCCCCCTTTAACTTTCCCCCATTTTGTCACATTACAGCCACAAACATGAATCAATGTTATTGGAATTCCACGTGAAAGACCAACACAAAGTGGTGAACACGAGAGAAGTGGAACGAATTTCAAACATGATTCCAAACATTTGTTACAAATAAATAACTCCAAAGTGGGGTGTGTGTAATTATTCAGCCCCCTGAGTCAATACTTTGTAGAACCAGCTTTTGCTGCAGTTGCAGCTGCCAGTCTTTTAGGGTCTGTCTCTACCAGCTTTGCACATCTACAGACTGAAATCTTTGCCCATTCTTCTTTGAAACAGCTCCAGCTCAGTCAGATTAAATGGACAGCGTTTGTGAACAGCAGTTTTCAGATCTTGCCACAGATTCTCGATTGGATTTAGATCTGGACTTTGACTGGGCCCTTCTAACACATGGATATGTTTTGTTTTAAACCATCCCATTGTTGCCCTGGCTTTATGTTTAGGGTCGTTGTCCTGCTGGAAGGTGAACCTCCGCCCCAGTCTCAAGTCTTTTGCAGACTCCAAGAGGTTTTCTTCCAAGATTGCCCTGTATTTGGCTCCATCCATCTTCCCATCAACTCTGACCAGCTTCCCTGTCCCTGCTGAAGAGAAGCACCCCCAGAGCTGATGCTGCCACCACCATATCTGACAGTGGGGATGGTGTGTTCAGAGTGATGTGCAGTGTTAATTTTCCACACAGAGCGTTTTGCATTTTGGTCTCATCTGACCAGAGCAGCTTCTTCCACATGTTTGCTGTGTCCCCCACATGTTTGCTGTGTCCCCCACATGTTTGCCGCGTCCCCCACATGTTTGCTGTGTCCCCCACATGGCTTGTGGCAAACTGCAAACGGGACTTCTTATGGTTTCCTGTTAACAATGGCTTTCTTCTTGCCACTCTTCCATAAAGGCCAACTTTGTGCAGTGCACGACTAATAGTTGTCCTATGGACAGATTCCCCCACCTGAGCTGTAGATCTCTGCAGCTCGTCCAGAGTCACCATGGGCCTCTTGCATTTCTGATCAGCGCTCTCCTTGTTCGGCCTGTGAGTTTAGGTGGACGGCCTTGTCTTGGTAGGTTTACAGTTGTGCCATACTCCTTCCATTTCTGAATGATGGCTTGAACAGTGCACCGTGGGATGTTCAAGGCTTGGGAAATCTTTTTGTAGCCTAAGCCTGCTTTAAATGTCTCAATAACTTTATCCCTGACCTGTCTGCTGTGTTCTTTGGACTTCATGGTGTTGTTGCTCCCAATATCCTCTTAGACAACCTCTGAGGCGTCACAGAGCAGCTGTATTTGTACTGACATTAGATTACACACAGGTGCACTCTATTTAGTCATTAGCACTCATCAGGCAACGTCTATGGGCAACTGACTGCACTCAGACCAAAGGGGGCTGAATAGTTACGCACACCCCACTTTGCAGTTATTTATTTGTCAAAAATGTTTGAAATCATGTCTGATTTTCGTTCCACTTCTCACATGTTCACCACTTTGTGTTGGTCTTTCACGTGGAATTCCAATAACATTGATTCATGTTTGTGGCTGTAATGTGACAAAATGTGGGAAAGTTCAAGGGGGCCGAATACTTTTGCAAACCACTGTAGCTGCATGTCTCTGAGCTTCTGTAGTGGAATATAATTAAAATGGCGGTACAAACCGTCACAATCGTACATTTGTGTATAGGATAGGATAATAAGAAAAATATACTATATACAACAGAATAAAATACAATGTTGTCAGAAAAAAAATTGCACTTAGTGTTTTTGGTATTGCACATATATGGATTTGTGTGTTTGGTGAGTTGTGAAGTTTTTGTTGTGGAGTCTGACAGCAGTTGGAAGGAAAGACCTGTGAAATCTCTCCGTCCCACACCGTGGGTGCTGCAGCCACTGAAGGAGCTGCTCAGTGCCGTCAGAGTCTCCTGCATGGGGTGGGAGATGTTGTCCAACAGGGATGACAGCTTAGCCACCGTTCTCCTGTCACCACCTCCACTGGGTCCAGAGGGCATCCTAGAACAGAGCTGGCCCTTCGGATCGGCCTGTTCAGTCTCTTCCTGTCCCCGGCAGAGATGCTGCCGCCCCAGCAGACCACACCGCAAAACATGGCTGAGGCCTCCACAGAGTCATAGAAGGTCTTCAGGAGTGGGCCCTCCACTCCAAAAGACCTGAGTCTCCACAGCAGGTACAGCCTGCTCTGCCCTTTCCTGTAGAGGGCGTCTGAATTATGAGTCCAGTCCAGTTTATTGTTCAGATGAACACCAAGGTACCTGTAGCTGCCCACAGTCATAATGTCCATACCTTGGATGTTCAGTGGTTGCAGTGGAGGATGCTTGTGCCTGTGGAAGTCTACCACCAGCTCCTTGGTTTTACTGGTGTTGATCTGGAGGTAGTTCAGCTGCACCAGTCCACAAAGTCTTGGGTCAGTCCTCTGTACTCCTTGTCGTCCCCATCAGTGATGAGGCTGACTATTGCAGAGTTATCAGAGAACTTCTGCAGGAAGCACTGGGTGGAGTTGTGGGAGAAGTCTGCAGTGTAGAAGAGGAACGGAGCCAGAACTGTTCCCTGTGGGGCCCCTGTACTGCAGACGACCCTGTCCGACACACAGCCCTGAGTCCTCACATACTGTGGTCGGTCGGTGAGGTAGTCCAAAATCCATGTAGTGAGGTAATGGTCTATTCCTGAGTTCTCCAACTCGTCCTTCAGGACTGTGGGAATAATGCTGTTAAAGGCACCGGAGAAATCAAAGAACATGATTCTCACAGTGCTCCCAGCAGTCTACATCATCCGCTCCAATGCCAGGGTGCTAGGCAAACTGAAGTGGGTCCAGTGATGAGCTCACAGGGGCCGAAGTTGTGCCAGGACCAGCCGCTCCAGGGTCTTCATCAGGTGGGATGTCAGAGCCACCGGCCTATAGCTGTTGAGGTCCTTGGAATTCATATCTTCAGCCCAGCTGCAGCAGCCATGGCACAAAGTCCCAGGTTACAAAAACCAAGAGGTGCACAACCGGCAGAAGTGCCACAAAGAAAATCACTTTTACACTCACCTCCCTCTTCATCACACAGGCCAATGTGACACCAATCTATTTGTCAGTCAACCTGTTAAAGCTTGATGAGACCAAGAGAAAGCAAAGAGCTGAGACGTAATCCCAAGGCCACCAACGTGGAGACCCTCCGTTACGTGGT
The DNA here is from genome assembly GCF_056152115.1 of Neolamprologus brichardi. Lineage (NCBI taxonomy): Eukaryota > Metazoa > Chordata > Actinopteri > Cichliformes > Cichlidae > Neolamprologus > Neolamprologus brichardi. The sequence continues at coordinate 5,949,894 of NW_028270136.1, read as the reverse complement.
TACACCTGCAAATTCTATCCATAAAAGTTATGAGCAGAAGTTGAGTCCAACTTATTGCTGGTGATGCGAACCAAGATCTTGCTACAGTTGTTGAGGGTTGTAAGGAGTCAGTGAGTTCAATTCAATTTTATTTTATTTACATACCATAACAGCTGTCTCCAGTAACCTGGTGCTAACGGAGCACCAGCTCAGAAGCTCAGCTTCTCTGAGAACTGAGAACTGAGATACTAGTAAAAGGCTATAAAATAGAAAGAATTAAATAACACTGTATGAGTAAGCTCAGCTCCCATGTTCCTTTAAATTTCAAAAGAGTCACTTTCTGGTTTTTCACGAGGAAAACAAATAAAAATGAAAATTGTTAAACACATGAAATACATATTAGTATCATTAGTAGTATTATGCCCAATATTATTATTATTACTAGCCAAAACCCACCACATGGACAATTGTTAACAGCCCTTGGTTGAAGTGTCTCATCACGACATATTTAGCTGTGACTTGAACACAATTCCAAATACAAAGTCTGGTGACTGTTGTCTACGGGTGATGTATGTTGACAACGAGAGGAACAAATGCAAACGGAGAATGTAACATCACATTTGTAGATGTGAAAAATTGTATATGTGGAACAGTGTTTGTGTGCTGTTTTCTTCAGATTGGACACTGTAATGGTGGAGATGTACACAGAGCGTACATACAGATATAAACTCAGCACAGAAAGTAATACAATTTGTGTTGGGTTGATTCGTGCTTGTTTTAACAATGCTGCCTGGCAATAAATCATATACAGCTGTTTGTTTCCCCTGAAACGGTGCCACATGTGTAAGGAAAATGTATCTGTGAGTTGAGCAGCAGGATTACGTGTGGGGGTAACTTCTCTACCAATGGCAGACAACCTGTTCTGCTGTTCACTCTTGTTTGATGTCGTTTATTGGTTTGGATAATTGATGACTGAAGAAATAAGACATGCTGACAATTTAATCATTTAATAAATTGGTCACGCACTTCATTGGGATAGCATCCCATTCTTCAGCCAGCTCTTATTGCAAGTGTCTAGTTCAGGGGTCGGCAACCTGCGGCTCCAGAGCCGCATGCGGCTCTTTAGTCCTTTTAGTGCGGCTCTGCGTGGTTTGGGGAAAAAAAATTTTTTTTTAAGTAATTAGTTGAAGTGTATTTTATTTATGTTAGCTCTTTTTTTAACTTGTAGTTCTAAATCGGAAGATTATTGTGATATTGAAATATAAAAATAAAATTATATTCTATTATTATTTTAATCGTTCAAAATAAGCGTCACACTTGCGGAAGCCGATATACCCGCCGAAACGCCGTGCCTTTATCGAGACTTTCAACCCCAGGTAAGCGAATTATGGATCTTCGGATCCACATCATGTCAGCAGCTGTTCTCCACCGTGAACTATGTTAAAAACAAACACCGCTCACGCCTCACAGATGACAGCTTACAGTCCTGCGTGAAGATGAAAGTGACTTCGTACAGCCCGTACGGCAGAACCGACGCTGTTATGTAAACAGCGTCGGTTCTGCTCAGGTGCGTCTGCCTCCCCTGCAGCGGCGCTGCAGACCACGCCCCGCCACACACATTAACCAGATAAAATACACATTTAGGCTGAATTTTGCAAACATCTATTTTTCATTTTTTAGCAGCATAGTGCTTTTTTTCCAATTATTTTTTTTAAAAGTCAGGTCAAGGCTCCAAAAGCCCAAAGGCGATATAAAGGTGGCGGCTCACAACAGTTTTTGTTTGCTACATGAATCATTTTAGTTCAGCTGGGTGTCTTTCCTTTTGTTATATTTCTTTAAGAGTTCAAAATGTGTTAATAACATAAATAAAATGTAATTTTCTCTGTAGCACTTCATGGATTCAAGCAACACGCCTTAGTTGTTTACACAAAGCATAAAGGTAAAAAAAAACAAACAATATATACAGTGTTATCTTCATTTTAGATGTCAAAAAGTATTTGCGGCTCCCAGTGTTTTCTTTTGCATGGAAATCGCGTCCAAATGGCTCTTTGGGTGTTAAAGGTTGCAGACCCCTGGTCTAGTTAGTCACTTTGGCATGAACAACATACCCAAACTGATCCCACAAGTGTTCAACAAGTTTGAGGACTGCAGGTAGGTCATTTCATTCTCTCCTTTCTGGAAGAAGAGCTCTGTTCTGCTCTGTTGGAGTGACCGTTGTCATTAGAACAGAGTTTGGCAGTGTAGCAGTATGACCCAGGTTATAGAATCTCATCTCTGCATTCATATTGCCTCCAGTTATGACAAGCCTTTTCTTACCAGTGAGGGAGAGGAGCCTCCCTCACTGTAAATGACTGCCTACTGTTCCTAACAGGGTAGTGTTTTCTTCTTGACTAGCCCACTTCATCTCCTGTGTCTGGCATTCTCTATAGTAAGTAATTTGTTCCTTAATTTGGAGATGTTTCTAGGAGTCATTTAGAGATAATGTTGTAACTTGATTTTGGAGAACACCAGCTTGAAGTTGCCTTGTGGCATGGGCCCTATCCAGATCAGTCAAACAATCCAACCGACCACTGTAGCAGGCTCCATGCACAGGTGCTGCTTATTAGGCACCTGATTGTCCAAATCTTGGGTATCAGAAGCTCAAAACAAGAGTAAATACCAGAATAAAGTGTTTGGATTTGGCAGACAAGATTTGGAAAACCTTTCATGGATGCAACCTACAAATTCAGCTGTGTTATTCAACCCAAAAATCCCTACAAATGTGGCACCATCTAAGGGGAAGCAAACAGCTTTACTAACTATATAAAATTTATGGTCAAGAAGCATAATTACAACAAAGAAATAATTGGCCAAAGACAAATGTCCTTACTTTTTGGCATAACTTAAATACATACACTACAATCCTTATAGAAGATTATTATCCGGTAAACAATACCAGAGCAAGTTTTATTGACTCTCATAAATGGCATGCAGCCTTTCAGTAGAGAATTTGAGAGTGTAGATGCTGATGCCTATGTTAGGGAAGCGAGACCTGTGACAAAATGGAAAAGAAAACTGACGTGTTACTATGGATTAAATTATTTCTTACATTTTTAAAATACATAAATTAAACAACATCTAATAAAACATCAAATGGCACAATGTTTTACTAATCTGCTAAAACTTCATCAGCTCCGTGCAGCAAAATTAGTACTGCTGCTCATTCACCTGACAGGTACAGTTCACCTACTGACCCAAGCTTATGAGTTCTTTGATGCATTGGTCCTAGCTGTGCCTAAAGTTAGCACTAGTAGGTTTAAATATCCCTATTTGTTGTGCAGACTGACAACAGTATCGGTCCTTCCCATGCCCTGACATGACTTGTCTTCCGGCAACAAGTTTTTTGTTTTTTCGTAATTCCTAGGGCTGCAAGGATTCATCAAGTAACTCAAATAACTCAGTTATAAAAAACTGTCTACATAATCTTTATTTTTGTTACTCTAATTCCGATACAAACATTTACAGGGAAAAAGCTAGTGGGACTTTTTAGTCTTAAAAATCTGGCACAATGTTTGAATTAGGCAGCATGCTGAAGGCTCGGGGCAGCTGTCATACTGTCTACCACAGTGATACCTGAAGCAGGGATGAGTCTAAAAAAGGGCATTTAAAACACCTTGATCTATTGTTGTGATTTGGCGTTGTATAAAAAAATGAATTGAATTAAATGTACAAGAATAAATTTATTTCAAAGCTTTGGTAACCTTATTTTAGATAGATTAACAAAAAATATTACATACACAAAAAACCCCCACACAAACTCTACCTCATCCAAGAGATACAGTAGCCCTACGGTCAAAACTCTTAATTGCCTCCTAGTTATGTAATAAAGCTTTCCAAGAAGAGGGCTTTTATATTTGGTGCCTTAGTTTAGTTTGTATGTATGCCTTATTTTATTTGATGTTACTGTACTTGTGATTATGTATTTATTTTTGCATTAAAGAAAATAGAAAGAGATCTCCGATGTTGTTCCTGGGATCTGCTGGAGCCACTCGCCTAGCTTGGGAGTCACCACACCGAGTGCTCCGATTACCACGGGGACCACCGCTACCTTCACTCTCCACATCTTCTTGACCTCTTCTCTGAGCCTTTAGTACTTCAGCTTCTCGTGTTCCTTCTTCCTGATGTTGCTGTCATTCAGTACCGCTACTTCTATTACTACGGCCGTCTTCTTGTGCTTATCTACCACCACTATGTCCGGTTGGTTAGTTACCACTATTTTGTCTGTCTGTATCTGGAAGTCCCACAGGATCTTAGCTTGGTCGTTCTCAATTACCCTTGGGGGCGTCTCCCATTTTGACCTTGAGAGTCTATGGAGCTTGTGCTCAGAGCTTGTTCCTGTGCTGCCATGATTAGTGCCTCTTTCTTTCAGTCCAGATTTGTCCAGCCAATGGGGGGATATCTGGATGTCAGCCACCTCCTCTATCTGCCGGTGATACATACCATGCAAGGGCCTGTCCTTCAATGATGGTTCCTCTGCTTCCTCCTCTTTTTTGGGGGGTTTCTGCTGCCTGAGGTATTCACTACACACATGGTGAGTTGTGGCCATCTTCCTGATGTACCTGTTCATTGTTTCATCCTGGACAGTGGTTCTGACATTCACCAGTCCCCGGCCTCCTTCCTTCCACTTAGCATACAGCCTCAGGGTGCTGGACTTGGGGTGATATCGGTGGCTTCTATCTCCTGCTTTGGCCAGCTTATTTTTTTTTCAGCAGGGTACCTGAGCCCAGATCTTGTTTTTCCCATCCAGCTGACTCTTCAGGACCTTTCTGACCCTCTGCAGGTACTTGGTGGTTGCAGCTTTACTAGCAGCCTCTTCATGCCTCCCATTTAACTGTGGGATTCCCAGGTACTTTCAACGGTCCTTGATGTCTGCAATGTTGCCTTCTAATAGTTTGATCCCCTCAGTTCTGACTACCTTCCCTCTCTTTGTTACCATCCAATTACACTTATCCAATCTGAACGACATTTCAACATTAAACCGGTATATCCTGGTGGTGTGGATCAGTGAATTAATGTCTCATTCACTATTGGCATACGGCTGGATGTCATCCATATAGAGGAGATGGGTTGACGAATGCGCCGTTCTGTAGTCGGTATCCGTAGCCAGTCTTGTTAATGATCTCACTGAGGGGGTTCAGGCCTATGCAGAACAGCAGTGGGGACAGAGCATCTCCTTGGTAGATCCCGCACTTGATGGTGAGTTGTGCTCGGAGTTGGCCTCTAGTGTTGTCCGCCACATCCCCATTGAGTTCCTGATGAAGGCTCTTAGGGTCCTGTTGATCTTGCACATTTCCAGGCATTCAGGATCCAGGTGTGGGGCATTGAGTCATAGGCCTTCTTGTAGTCAATCCAGGAGGTGCACAGGTGGTCAGTCTGGTCTTGCAGTCTTGGGCGACTGCTCTGTCGACCAGGAGCTGGTGTTTTGTCCCTCTGGTATTTCTGCCAAGCCCTTTCTGTGCCCCGCTCACGTATTGACCAATGTGCCTGTTTATCTTAGCCGCTATGATGCCTGACAGGAGCTTCCATGTGGTACTGAAGGAGGTTATTGCCTAGTTGGATGGTACCGAACACTTCTGGAGGTCCTCTGGGTTCAGGACTGTCTGGCCTTCAGTTAGCCATTCTGGGTGTGTCTCATCTACTATCAGCTGGTTCATTTGTGCTGCCATGTGTTCATGAAGTGGCGTCAGCTTCTATAGCCAGTAGACATGAATTATGTCGGGGCCTGGTGCTGTCCTTCATACTGGAGACCCTTTCTTTTTATATCTGCCACTGTGATGGTCACTGGACCCTGTTCCAGGAGGTGCAGTTGATCTGCTCTTAGACCCACAGGCCTCTGACCACTGTTATTATGGGTTGCGTCCTTCCCCCATATGCTCTTCCAGTACTGCATGGACAGCTTGCTGTACTTTTTAGGCATCTTCTTTGGTGCACCTGTCTGTTACTCCAATAGTTGGCTAACTTCCCTCCGTGCTACCTTGATCTTAGCCTGTAGTTTCCTTCTCCGTGGAGGGTACTGCTCCTTGTGGCTTTTCAACTTGTAGCCAAGCATCTCACTGATCACTGCTGCCATAGTGTAGATCAGTTGATTAGTCTCAGTGATGGTACAGCGCTGCATCCACATCTTCTAGTAGACCTTCACACACTTCACCTAATCTTGGTAACCGGCTATGGAGGATCCAGGTTGCCAGCTTTGCCATGATCCTGTCTTTCAAGTCAGTTTGTTTTGCACTCAATGCTTCTTCTTCCATTGTACTTGGGGCTTGGTACCCAGTCGGGTGGGGGCAGGGGGTGATATCTCCCCCTGACCTGTTGCTCCACTATTGCTGTAGCATTGTGTATGTATACTGTATGCAGTTAAACTGTTAAAACTAATGCAATTTCTAAAATGGAAACCAATGAGCAGATCATTTTAGAAGGCGTGTCAGTGTTTCTTTTGAATATTTAATATTGTTCATAAGATAAATTAATTTTGATCTGATTAATAGAATAATCAGTAGAACACTTGATTTTTAAAATAACCAAAATCCGCAGGCCTAAAACTTCCTCTACAGACTGCAATATGTGTTTGTTCAAAATTTCCCCATGTGACACTCAAAAAAACAGCATTTAATCTAAATTCATGTCAGGAGCAGCTCACACAATTTCAGCACAGTTTAACATAGTAAACATACTGCATAAGAATCAGAGCATGACTGCGGGAGTAAACGCATGTCCTGTGTACTATTTATTGTGTTTTGTGTGAGAGAGCTACACCTTCCATTTTTACACCTGCAGTGTGTTGATTGATACCAAAACAGGTGATTAGTGGGCCTGAAAGGTAGAAGCATGCTGCTGTTGTTATTTTGTTGTTGTGATGTTACTGTCTCCTTCCCCAGGTTGTATAAAGTCTTGTACTTGTTTGTGGGCTCATAGTGATCTGTGTCACACTATCATCTGTCTGTTTGTCTTTTTCTCTATTTGTTTCTGTTTTTTCTATTTTACATCCATCCTTTTTTCTCCGTCTGCCTGTATTCTGTGTGTAGTTGTCTTCCCCTCCTCCTACTCCTCTTCTTCCTCCTTCTCCTCTCACTCTGGTACTTACAGATAAGGGGAGGGTGCCACAAGTCCCATTTGTTCTGCTTTATGTTTTTACCAAACTTTATGATTTGATTTGCAGACGCTACAGCGTAGTCACAATCAATAAAATATGTCTTCAGTGACAATAAACCATAATTCTGCACAAAAGTACTCAATATGTAAAGACATTAATTTCTTGAAAAAGTACCAGAGTGAAAATAGCTGCTGTGTACTGGTTGACTCATTATTCTACCAGGCTAGTGACACATGGATGCCAACCGGGTGGTTGGTTGGTTTCCCTTGTCCTGTCCTGTGAAACTAAGCTCAGATTAGTATGACAGCACAGCCTGCAGAGACTACAGTGGGAGATGCTTGTTTGATAATTTACTTGTTTGCAGATTATTGGATCCCTCAGAAAACACCTTTGGACATAGATTACACAAACAGGTTTGAAAAAGTTTGTGTTGTTGTTTTACAGTTGCTGAGCCACTCGAACTCTCTAACAGGCTGAGCTGAAACACTGACTGCTGGCGTGCTTCGAAGGGCCACATTACCTAACGAGACAGTGATTAACACCAAGACACAAATTTGTAGCTTCTAGAGAAATGAGCAGGCAGGCAGTTAAGAAAGACAGACAAACCTCGGACCCTAAAAATAATGCATGCTCCAATATTCAGGTAAGTATAAGAACAACTTCGAAGGGCTTTGGAAAAAATTAGCCTCTGTGCTTTGTCCTTTCTAGCCTTTTTACAATGCAGCTTATTAAGATCTTTGGCAAGAGAAACACAGTTGCACACATTTCAAAATATGTGCAACTGTGTTGCTAAGCTTTTGTCCTTAAAGTGCCTCCAGAAGTCTCTTTTAATGCCTTTACAACAGTCCTTCCTTTTTTCCCTGCCTCTTTCCTGCTGACATTATTGGGATTTATTGCCATCCTTAATATTAAAAAAGTCATTTAATCCAAAACAATTGGCTCTGTGGTTGTGATGTGTGGGAAGAACGGAAGACATTCTGAAATGGCAGCAAAGACCCCCCCCCCCAACCCTCGTCATGAATGACTATTTATCTGTATCCCTCCACTTTTTTCTTGTTGGCCAACTAGACCAAAGGAAACGATGTTCAGAGGAACGACGGGACTTGGTGCAGCAAAGCAATTTGGGTTAAGGCTCCATGATTGACTCTTGGTAATCTAACTACAAAATGCAAGTTTGGCCATTTCAGTGAATTTCAGTGAAATTGTAGTCTTAGTTTCTGGTTCTCAGCTGAAAGGAGTGGCACCTGGTTTTTGCTGCTTGGAAGCATGCCTTATTGTGCATTCAGAGGTGCTTTTCTGCATATATTAGTTGTGATGAGAGGTTATTTAAGTTCCAGCTGCCGTCCTTTCAGTTCAAAGCAGTCTGGCAATTCTCTGACCTTGAGCATCAACAAAGCAGAGAGCTCAGAGAACTGCCCTTTGATTTCAGCTTTTCACACTCTGTAAACCCTAGAGATGTTGTGTTGCGCTGTGCGATGCCATTACATTAGCAGGAATGGTCAGATCAACCCATTTAAGACACTTTAATCACCTTTCTTCCCTGTTCTGATGTTTGGTTTGAACTTCAGCAGATCAGTTTGACTTGTCTATTTGCCTAAATGCATGGTGTTGCTACCATGTGTTAACGAGATATTTACATTAATGAGAAATCAACATTTGTACCTAATAAACTGGATGATCGTCATATTCTTGCAAATAGGTAGGTTGGCATGTCGGCAAATAAACACATTGGAAAGAGTCACCAAAGTGACCAAATCTTAATTCTACCATAAGTAACACAACAACACAACGTGTTCAAAATAAGAACTCATGAACAATTTTAAAAGCATTTTAATTTAAAACACCACGACACTGTCTCTCTACCACTATACAGCCTCGTAAACTTTCTCAGTTTCAGTTCAAACCAGGAAACTAAATTATAGAAAAGAAACAAGGTGCAAAAGAGAAAAAACGGAAAAAAAAACGATGCAATGATTACACCAGTCAAAATATTTTGCTGTGGAAACCCATCATACGTAGCAGACATCGTTAGCATGCCTTGCTTTAGCAGATATAATGTCTTAATGTCTAAAACGAATATTGAATCAATTAGCCATGATTAGCTTGATCATTACTAAGAACAGCTTTGGTCCAGTATGCAAACTAATGGGTAAATAAACTGATGGCTTCCTTTCATTTTTGTGCTTCCTCACTTCTTCCCAGTGATTTTATTTCAGTGAAATATTGTCAGCTGCATTAACTGTTGTGTGTTCTGTTATTTTACTGATTACTGTCTGTTATTGTTCTGCATGTTCTTTATATCTTTGTGTTTTTCATCTCTATTGTCTTAAAGTATGCCTCTGTGCTCACACGGCTTTTGTCTCACTGCTAAGGTCATCTTCTCTGTCATCACCTCTCAGTCAGCTAGTCACAAGTCATATACATTAGTACATACATGTTACATGTATGCAGCATGTTCTATCTTTGTATTTAATACAAATATGGTTTCCTAACAACCACACATCCACATGTGCTCGTGCTCTTCAAACATGTATGTTAATCAATATTTATTTTTTCATTTTGAACCTTTTTTAAACAGCTATACAATGAAATACATGTTGACATGTTTGTTTGTTTTGGTTTGTTTGTTTGATTTTTTTTTTTTGGGGGGGGGGGGCACTTATATATTTTACTTGGTTGTTTCCCAATGTGTACTCTTCCTCAACCCCAAAGTCTTTCCTTTCCCTGTTCCTCAAACCTTCCGCCCCCCTTTCCACCATCACATGCTTTCCCCTCATTTTCGTGTTCATGCTCTGTTCTTTGCCTTACTCGAGCCTCATTAGTCCAGTTCAACCATCATCATCAAACTCTGCTATCCTCACAGTTGAAAATAAAACATGTATGTATGTTGTATATATATTTTTAGGAGTCTCATGGGATGGCTGTCAGTTTGAAAACACAATGGCTAGCTCAGTAAGCAAAAACAGCCACACTGTCGTACTGGTTTATCTACTGACTGGGAACTTTTAGGTCTAATATTAGTATGCACATTACAGACCAGGAATATGTAACAGGGCTCAAAAAATAAACTCTTTAACATCCACATGACTCTTAAAAAATAGATTAAAGCTTGGAAGTAATTTGATTTTTTCACTCTTACAGGGGAAATAGCAGAATGTATTGTAAGATGTGTTGTACTCAAGTGGCAGAGTTGCCTTCAAAATGTAAGTGAGATGCATGTTTAATTACCAGTTCAGAGTAATCTGTCAGTTGTAAAATGTGAAACTGGTTAGGTAACGTAAAGCTAGGGATGATCCTAAAAATCCGAATATATTCATTTTCCTTTTAGGGTTTGCAGTTTAGTTAACACAGAGCACTTACAGCTACCAACAGTTCCCATTATGACACCCACTTCAAAGTGTCATAATGGATCATTTTAAAACTTAACGTGAGTGTATAAAACACTAAATCCTTGTACAGTTGTAACCAAAACGAGAAACTAAGTTTTGAGACCAAAACTGTTTTTCAGGTGTAAGTAAACATAAAAAGTAATAGAATAATAAGATGGCTATGAAAACGTATTTAGCGTGTTCCATTTCTTTCACTGCACTCAATCACCCCTTCCTCCTTTTCTTGCCATCCCAAGTACCTCCCCTCTTTCCGTTTCCCTCCCCTCCTCCTTTATGTCTTGTCATCTCATTCTAACACTGGTGTATCATCCCATTCTCAGGCTATCCTCCTCAGTCTCTCCCCCTCCGTTGTGTTTCTAAAGTCTGATTGAATTGAGGTATGTACAGCAAGTCACCATGACAGCACTGCTAACATTGCTAATGTAAGCCCATGTTTATTTGCTTGCTTAGTATTTAAAGAAAAATAATACTAATAATACTGTTGGTGGGCCAGACATATAGCAGAATAACCATAGTTTTTATTATTATTATATTATTATTATTGTTATTGGTCCTCAATAGCCTCAAAGTTTCAAGCTAGCTTACTTTAACAGCTATATACCTGTAGGCCCAGTTTAGACTTGGTTTAACTGGTAAACAATCAGCTAAACTTAGTCAAATGTGATCATGGCATGATTTCACATTATTTAACCCAGGTAGTTCCTGCCTGTGGACCAGTGGCTAGTTAGCCAGGGAAGATGACAGGCCGTAACACGAAACAAGTTCACCATACCCAGGATAGCCTTTCAATATGCTTCGCTTTACATAGTCAGGCTAACACGTCACACAAGCATGGATATCAGCTCAGAAATGATTTAGCACCAGTTATCACAGAGAACTGACTTTAATACTGAAAACCCAGGGTTAACACTGAAGTTAATAAGACCAGTAATTCCATCGTGTCTGGATAAACAACCCAATGTCACGGCAAAGCAATATCCTTGCAACTATCACGATTTGCCTCCCATAAGCATAAATGGACATGCAGGCTTAAGTTGCAATAAGGTGAATGCCTGCAAAGGGAGATGTTTTTTATATGCTTATAAATATATATTGGAGTTAGATATTTGTGACCTCCCTTTCTGGTTATTGTATAAAACCTCCCCGTGTTCTGAGCACTGTGTTTTCTAATAAATACATAAAATGCTTATCAATTAGAAGCCACGTCTGTCCGTGCGCTCCACATGTTGGGGAGAATGGGGCAACTTGAGCCAGTTTTTAATTGATGATTAAGTCTTTTTATTTTAAACAATAATTATATAAACACTAGATTGTTGTGTTCCCATGGAAATGAAAATTATGCTGCCAACAAGCTGATTTTCATGGTTTTCAAGAGCGAACAGAAAGATGAGCTTTCCCATCTAGCTATTCCACCAGCTGTGATTGGTATTGGAAACTTTCACAACATCTCTCTTTGACAGGTTTCTTCATTCATTGGTTACTCCAGCTAGGCTCTCTTCAAGAATCTTGCCTCAAGTTCATCTTCTGAAACCTCAAAAAGTAATCAATATATTGATATATTTTAGATTACACTCTACCAGCAATTTGACCACTTGATTCTTCTGGACTTTTATCATACATGCAGTTGTCTTGGCCAACATTTGTGTCGCTGTCAGCTGAGCGACTTTCCTCCTTGGTTGTTTGCTATCTACATGTTCTCCGCCTTTCACAGTTTGTTTTCAAGAGGCTTTTTTGTACACTAAAACTCGAGTCAAGTTTAAGTCAAGATTTTTGTTTTGACTGTACATCTTATCTTCCCACTTTTGGGAGTGGAATTATGTGCTTTTGTGACACATGACGTGTTGTGCTTGAAGAATTTCCAGGTGCCTCACAGGCTGGCTCTCCTGCACTGTGGACATTTCATTGTGAATGTTACAGATGATTGCATTACATTGTTCTACTTTATCATGCCAGAGACATTTTTAATTACTTTCCACATATTCTCACATATTTAGCAATAGGAACACACATTTTCTGATGCCATTGCTAAATTACATTGCCAATGACATCTCTTATTATAAAAGACAGCAAGGTGTGATTACTCAGTGATATCACAGCAGGTAAAAACATTAAGGTCATTTGATAACCGCCACTATATTATATATTATAAAACAAGATGCCCTAGCTTCAAAGGCTTTGAAAAACACCACCACGACAAATAGTGGAAGATCTGCAGTGCAAACTGCAGTTAGACTCTCATTATGGAGGCTCAGCATCTTTCAGCTAGCGGTGCTATATGAGTGCTATGGTAGAAGCTGGCACTGAATTTTGATTGTCTTAAAATTTGTAAGCAATACACAACAATAGATTTTGCCTTTCTTCTTCTATTAATAGGTCAGATTTTGGTCATACACACTGCTGCTCATGATCAGAATCATTTGTAAAACAGAAGACAATCTTATGATAGCTGTCTTTATCAGGAAGCCATTTAAATCAATTATATAGCACCAAATCACGACAAGAGTCGCCTTGAGGCAATTACAGGTTGCTTTAGGTTATTGATTCCAGTTATTCAGTTCTCTGTTGCTTCTTTGTGTATGAGAGGAGCAGTGCTGCTGTTTTAGAGGGAGGTGAAATAATTATTTGATCCCTTGTTGAATATTGAATTTTGGTCACTTAGACATGAATAGTGTCATTTTAATGGACAGAATGTCAACCAAAAATCCAGAAAAAAACTCATTATATAAAAGTTAGAAATTGATTTGCATACCACTAAGTGAAATAGATATTTAATCCCCAAGCAAAACATAACTATGTACTTGATGATTTAGTACCTTCGTTGGCAGTGGTAAGGCATTTATTTTAGTTTGAAAGCAACTCTCTATATCCTTTAGATTTCTTGACTGCCACTTGAACCTGAAGTGTCAGCCATCTCTCTAGAATTGAGTTCTAGAGACTGACTAGACCACTTAATGACCTGAATATGCTTCTTCTCTAGTCCTTTACTTTTTTCTTCACCTTCGAAGTATGTTTTGGGTCATTGTCATTCTACAAGACCAATCCAAACCTATTTTCAGTGTTCTGGCAGCAAGATTTCAGTCCATCAGAGCTTAGTGTGTTACTAGTGGTGTTCATGGTGACTGTGGTCCCAGTTGCCCTCAGATCATTAACAAGAAACCTCCACCTTTCTTATGATCATCCTAACCCCCCGAAGCAAGATTTTCCATGGAGCTTGAGACTAAGGGTGATCGATTCACTTTATATTTTATCCACTTCTAAATTTCTGAATGCACTAACAGTTGTCATCATCGCACTAAGCTTCTTGCTGATGGTCTTGTAAGCCATCCCAGCCTTGTGCATGTCCCACATACATGTTGTCGCTGACGTCCTTTGATAGGTCTTTGGCCTTGCACATAGCGTGGAGATGCTGGAATGGAAGGAATTCATTCTCTGGATAGATGTCCTAGTACACACAACAAGTTGAGATCAGGACTACCGACTGACTGATTATTTATTGACTAACTGGCTGACTGATTTTTAGTTGATTTTCTGTCTCCCTCCATTAAAATGAAACTACCACAAAAACCTGGGGCTGTGCATTTCTTTGTAAGTGAGCAAACTAACAAATTTGGAGACTCAAATAATTATTTCCCCACCACATTTGTTGTAGGAGTTGATCTGATGTCTCACAGAAAACCTGGTCAGAAGTCAAATAGACTCATCATGGGCATGGATGTCATGGTACATTTGGCCTTTTAATGATAACTTAAAAGACAATAATTGGGTGCATGGACCCAGCTTTTAAGTGTGTCTTCAAATTTTCAATAAGATTGAAGACTGTTTTGTTGAAAAACCCAATGATTTCCATATTTTAATCATTTATCTGGTGATTTTAAGAGCAGTTAAAAGACCTGGAGGTAGTTCATCTGATCAGAAAACTTTTCTCTAGAAGGCAGACTATGGTTATGGTTGTGGTGTCCATGTATGCACCCTGCTGTTATGTGCTGGATTGTTTCATTGACATCTTACACGGCCTGCAACTGGGGTCGTGCCTGGTGTGATAGACCCCAGCTTCTATGGATCTTGTACTCAGAGCATGTTCCTGTGCTGCCATGGTTAGTGCCTCTGGACTGTCCTTCAGTCCAGATTTGTCCAGCCACTGGTAGGACTTCAGGATGTCAGCCCCTTCCTCTATCTGCCAGTGGTACATACTGTGCAGGGGCCTGTCCTTCCATGGTGGCTCCCCATCCTCCCCCTCTTCTTTCTTGGGTTGCTGCTGCCTGAGGTATTCACTAAGCACATGGTCAGTTGTGGCCATCTTACTGATGTACTCATCAGGATGCTTGTTTTCTCCTCCTGGACTGTGGTGCTGACACTCACCAGTCCCCGGCCTCCTTCCTTTCGCTTAGCGTACAGCTTCAGGGTGCTGGACTTGGTGGTTGAATGGTAAGAAGCTTCCTTGTCTTGATGTCAGTTGCTTCTATCTCCTCCGCCAGTTTATAATCCCAGCAAGGTGCCTGATCACCGGTAGGGCGTAGGTGTTGATAGCCCAGATCTTGTTCTTCCCGTTCAGCTAACTCTTCAGGACTTGTCTGACCCTCTGCACTGTCCTCAGTGTCTTCAGTGTTGCCTTCTGGTAGTGCAATCCAGTCAGTTTTGACTGCCTTCCCTCCAACAATCCCTCCGACTACACTTCTTCAGTTCGACTTGTACAACTGGCATGAAGTTGGTCTCCAGTGGTGTATGCCACATCCCCTTTGAGCTCCCGATGAACTCTTTTGGGATCTTGATCTTGTATAGTTCTAGGCATTCCAGGATTCAGGTATGGGGCATTGAGCCATAGCTTGGTCATTCTGGTCTTGCAATCTCAAGCAACTGTTCTGTCTACCAGCAGCTGGTGTTTTGCCCTTCTGGTATACCTATTCCTTTCTGTGGCCCGCTCATGTATTGAGCCATGCGCCTGTTCATCTTAGTCACTATGATGCCTTCCATGTGGTGCTGAGGCAGGTTATTGGCTTGTAGTTGGATGGGACCAGTCCCTTCTGGGGATCCTTGGGGATCAGGACTGTCCGGTCTTCAGTTATCCATTCTGGGTGTCTCATCTACTAGCAGCTGGTTCATTTGTTCTACCATGTGCTCATGGAGTGCACTCAGCTTCTTCAGCCAGTAGGTGTGAATGATGGTTACTGGAGCCTGTTCAGGGAGGTCGCTGTGATTGCTATAAGCATTGCCTTTATGGGTTGCAGCCTTCTCCCATATACTCTTTCACTATTGCTCTGTCTCGATCCTTGGTGGTGCTGTTCTTTTATTTAAGTAGAGGAAAAGCCACTGTGTTGATTAAGAATGGTTTTGACTATACGCACACAGCCAGCCGGGTTAAAAAATTGGTATGGTGGGATTACATCATACTATAATCAATTACGTTATAAGTAGGTGAATTGTGTGACCCAACACAAAGCCTACGGTGAGCCTGTGGTGAGTCTGTAGAAATTTAGAAATAGTGCTGCCTTTGCATAGTGTGTCCTGAGATCACAGATATCTCTTAATACTTAAATGTCACTCTCAATACATATCACAGACGAAATTGTTTAGAAAACAAAACAACATTGTACGGGACTGAAAGAAATAATGTTTATTTACTTTGTAAAAGCAAAAAAAAAAGAAGGAAAAAAATTCATATTAAAAAATGACCTACCACTTGTGTTTTGATTACTTGCAGTGTCAGGAATATTTAGAGTTCATCTGCAAATATTGACACGTTAACTCACAATACTACTACTAATAATAATAGTGAACATTGTGAACAATAGAATATGCAAAATGTCATTATTCATGCATCCATCCATTTTTTCTGCTTATCTGGGGCCTGGTTGCCTAACCCAGGATGCCTAGACCTCCCACTCCCCATCCAGCTTGTTAAGATTGTCCAGTGGAACATTGCATTCCCAGGCCAGCCAAGAGATGTAATCTCTGTGTAGTGTTCTGCTTACACAATTAAAATCACCTTTTCCCTCCTGTATCTGACATTCGACTAATGGTCAAACTCTCCTCTCCAGTACCCTAGCATAGATCTTTCCAGAGAGGCTAAGGAGTGTGATCCCCCTGTATTGGAGCACATCCTCTTGTACCCCTTCTTAAACATGGGGACCCCCACCCCGACCTGCTAGTCCAGAGGCAGCACCACAGATCTCCACACAACATTGTAGAGGTGTGTCAACTGGGACAGCCCTACAACATCCAGAACCTTTAGGAAGTTGGTGTTTAACTGCCTCAGAGACCTTGCTACCTGTGATGGATGATTCATCCACCTCGTGTCTAGGCTCTGCTTCCTCTACAGAAGATGTGTCAGTAGGACTAAGGAGGTCCTCGGCGTATTCTTCCACAGTCCAACTATGTCCTCAGGTGAAGTCAGCAACAGCCCACCCACACTAAAAACCACAAGAATAGCACACTGCTTTCCCCTGCTGAGTCATCTGACGGTTTGCCAGAATCCCTTTGAGGCAGTTTCATGGCCTCACCAAACTCACCAAACTCCTCCCATACCCTAATTTTGGCGTCAGCTACCTCACAGGCCACATTCTGCTTGGTCTGTTTGTACCCATCAGCTGCTTCTGAAGTTACAGAAGCTGGAAGGACTCCTTCTTCAGCTTGATTGTGTCCTTCACCTCCTGTGTCCACCATCTGTTTCCGGGCTTACCACCATGACAGGCACTTTGCAGCTGCAGCTCCTTCCGGCAGCTTCAGCAATGGAGGTGCAGACTCAATGTCCCCAACCTCCCTCAAAATGCTGTTGAAGTTCTGCTGGAAGTGGGAGTTAAAGCTGGGAACACCTAGCAAAAGCTTGCAATATATTTAGGGGTTCTGGGTCTGTCCAGCATCTTTTCCCACAACTTGATCCAACTCAATATCACTTGATGATCAGTTGACAGATCAGCTCCTCTCTTCAACTAATGTGTCCAAAATGCAGACGCAATGATACGATTACAAAGAGATCATTGACCTGCGACCTAGGGTTCCTGGTCCCACGTGCCCTTATAGACATCCTTATTTTCAAACATGGTGTTCATTAAAAAACTGTTATTTGTACATATTTCTGTGTAAGTTCTCAGTCATCCAAGTCATGGTAATCTAAGGAGCGTGGAAAGAAAAGCGTCTGGACTTCTTTAAGTTTCTTGAAGACGTTTCACCTCTCATCTGAGAAGCTTCTTCTGTTCTAAGACAAAATGGTGGAGAGAACAAGGTATTTAAGCCCTAGTGGAAGTTATCCCTCAAGAAGGTAATTGACCCAATATTGATCATGTGTCTTGTCACATGAACCAATGTGTGAAAAAGGGTGTGGGTCATTATCAGCACAGGTTTCAGGTGAAGGCACCTGAAAGCTGACTAGAAGGCCATTCCTCCTAGTCATGTCCCTCCAGGTCTCGCTGTCATTGCCAATGTGAGCACTGAAGTCACCCACAAGGACAACAAAGTCACCCAGTACAGCATGCTCAAGCACCCCACACAGCAACTCCACAGCTTCTCACCAATGGCAACTCCAGACTAGAACAAAGTCCAGCCACTCTCCAGGAGACTGTTTTCAGAACCTAAGCTGTGCGTTGAGTTGAGCCCAACTATACCTAGTCATTATACCTCACACACTAGCTCAGACTCGAAGGATTCCCAGCCTTGATAACCAGCCTCGATAGCTAGCCACCTGGCACAATGCACCCGATCCCTATGGCGTCTCCTTTGGGTGGTGGGCCTACCAGAGGGTAGGATGGGATCACACAAAACCCTCCACCATGGTAAGGCGGTGATTCACAGAGGTGAAAATTCAATGTCTCTCCACATAAATATTAAATTAATTAAAATTAAGTGTGCCTACTCCTTATACACCTCTGAACTCCTTTCAACACAGCTTCTATTTTAGATTGCTCCAGAGAATTTTGTGCTGATCACTCCAGCCTTGATCTGAAACTTCACTACAGACATAAAAGCAAACATCTAGTTCTGTAACCTCATTTTCATGGCCAGAGACATTACTGCTAACTCATACCAATGTGATCTTATGTCATCACCCAACACACTTGCCAGACTGCTTGTGATGTTGTTTTTTTTATTCAAAATTAACTTCAGCTAGAAAGGTTTAGACACACTTTAAAAAGAAACCATTAAATAACATAGATGAGATCAGCTTAAAACTAGCAGTATACTTTGAACCTGAACTCACAAAGGATTTTGCCTGACGGATTCACTGTTAACAGCAGTTTATCACCAGTAGACTGGCTAAAACCCCTGGAAACTGAGATCCAGATGTTTTTAAACACAGTGGTGGACTATATGTATATTTGATTGTGGTCAGCTTCAGATGATTTACCTAAACGAGCTGCTCCGAATTTCCCAAAATGATCAAACAGCTAAGCCTTGCAGTGATTTTTGTTCCTGAATACAATGTGTTACCACCTGTGTACTGCAAAGCATGCGCGCATATACAAATGCTGTGTGTTTGCATCAAAGAGCCTTGTCTACTTCCACTGGACTAATTCCCTCTGTAGGTATAGATATTTTGGCCAATGACAGTTAATTTTTGTAACACATATTCCTGTTTTGTCTTGTCTGTGTCTGTCTGTGTCTGTCTGTCCATCTGTTTGTCTCTCCATTCATCTGTCTGTTTTTTTGTTTTCCCAAAAATCCTCCTTTGGCCTATAAAATGTTCCCTATTTTCTGATGTTTTCCTTTTATACTATTATTTGTTTCATTTACAAATTCTTGTCACTGTAAAAAATGGTTGATATGTTCTATATATGATGTGCAATGCTCTCATAACATTTATTAATATAAATCTTGGCAATATTTTCTACCATTCCATCTATCTGCCTCATCATAAAAATGCTCATGTTTTCATATCTTATTATGACTGACCCTTCATAACCTTTACCTGTGCATGCCATCCTCATGTAGCCACAGGTTATGAGAAGTCACGTAGCCTCAATAACATCTCTGGGATGTCAGGCGTCCCGCTGCGCCTCACTCCCATCACCAATTCCACCTTTGAACCCTTTGAGCCGCCTGGCCTCAGGCGATGTCATTCACCCATCCCTTCAATCTTGTAGCATAGCCCACAGATAGCCACCAGATTTAACAACAGCAGCAGCAACAGTAACATCTAGAAAGATTTTTTTGTCTGATTATTTGTTTTTGCTTTTTTTGCATGGAAAAAAAAGCCTACACACAGGAATTACAGTTTTTCCAGGCCGCTCTGTCATTCTGCATTCATGCCCTGTGTTTTGTTCTTGATCTGAAACAACAATAAATGCAAGTTCATGGAGCCCCTAGAGGCCCCATTTAATCATTTCAAGAAAGATTAGCTGAACCTTACTGAAATAAATGTGGCAAATTTGCCTTACTAACATGAATAGAGTTTAGTTTACAGTAGAATAATAGAAGAGTTAGTTTACCTCTAGTTTTTCCTGTGCTATGCCTTGCCTGTACTTCAACTGCACTTGTACATCAACACTTTAACCTTGGCACCTAAGAGGAGTTAGAAATCTTCTAATATGAAGCCTAAGAATGCATACAGTGACACACAGACACCAACATATTACAGCAGCATGTGTGTTTTTACTCCAGAATAAGAATATACACTAGCCTATAAGTGACTTAGAAGCAAACGTATTTTGTATTTAAATGCCCCTTACTGTAGCTCCTCTGCAACTTAAAGCTGAAAGTCATGTTTGCTGTAGAAGGTGATGTGCTAACACATCATCAACCATTTAATATAGCCGAAAAGAGACAGGCTCCCATATATGTCAACTCCAACACCAGCTTCTGAGCCCTTGTGCCCTTTCTCCTGCTTCCTGGTAATTAATATAGAAGGACCTGTTAGTATGGTGGACAAAGTCCTGTGGTTTTTCATTTGTCCCTACCAGTAAGGAGTTATAATGTACAGACATAATGTATTTTCCCATAACAGAATTGTACATTATGCTGATTTAACCATGCAAGCACTATTGTGCAGTCAAGCTAGTTACAAACTCATTATACATAATAAATGTAGGACAAACATTATAGAAAGTTTTACACAGCTAAAAGTACAAAGCAGCAGGGACAAGGACAAGGGATAAGTGCTCCCTGTGGTCTTTACACACACACATATATAGATATATATAAATATATCATTGGGCAATATGATCTTATTACATCTGCTTGAGCCATCAGAGATGATCACTTTCTTGTTTCTTTGTCTTTGTTAACTACTTTCAAAAAGAAAACTACAAGGAAAGCTTCTTCCCCAGACTGGGGTCAACGAATTGACAGGACTGTAAGCTAATTGTCCCCTTGCATCACCACAAAATGCATGGTCTCATGTTTATGTGTAGATAAAAAGAAACACATTGAAGCAGTGACTTTTAGTTTGTAGGGGTTAACCCTGACCACAGTGAAGACATGAACTTACTGGAAGAAAGAAAAGAAATCTTCCAACTAGCTGTTTCTTTCCTTTCTCTGTATGTGGAAAAATGTCCTGCGATAGACTAGCCACCTTTCCGGGGTATTCCCTGCCTCTCTCCCTGTGACAGCTGGAAAAGACTGCAGCACCCCTGATGCTTAGGAAAATAGCTGGATGGATTTATCTATAAAAGCTCCAGACATTGCAGCTGCACCTGAGAGTTTGAAGCATAGTTTTCGTTAGGCTTATGTTCACCAGACCACCACCATCACTGCTGCTGCACCATCACTACTATCACTGACTCTAATGTGGCCAGTGGCAAAATTTTTAGTTTTCTCCCCATTTCGCTTCTTGTTCTTTCCCTGTTTTTGCCTGTCTTTTACTCCTGAACCCCATCCTACCCTTCTTCTCCTGTCCTTCCATCTCTTCTTTGTTTTTGGCTGCGGCTGCTCAGTAGGAGGTACAGTGAACGGCTACTGGAGTGACAGCCCATGGTAGAAGAAAAGCAGATGCCAAAAACCACACAGGAAGAGGACAGCAAACAAAGGACGGACAGAGAAAAAACACAATTTAGACAAAGTCCGCATTTTATGTGCATGCGTGCCCAGACCTGCAGCTACCTCTGTACTAAAGCCAATAAATTCAGCAAGGAAGAACATATCTCCCCTCACATGTTCTTCTTGATTCCTGATGAAGATTTTTGTGGAAAAATTTATTTGACTGCATTTGGAAAAAGACGGTCTGTTGGTTAAGTTGTATCTTTTTGATTCCCCTGTGCTCAACTCCTGCTCTCTCCTTTTTTCTCTCCCAGCAGAAAGTAGAATAGAATTTTTCATTTGTTTAAACATCAAAGAAAAATCAAAATGATGCAAATTTGCTTTAAAATTCAGAGAGTATTTAGAAAATTGCACCAAAATAAGTGTACAGTGGGAGGTATGTGCTTCCTGTTACTTTTTTTACATTCAGACTGTGAGTTACAGAAGGTGAGAGCACTGCTTATAGACATCATTTTTGAATGCTCATGTATGTTTTTGTTTGTTTTTTTAAACAAATATCTTGTTTATGTTTAAATGTGTGTTTACTTTCTTGCCACAGCAGTCTATAGTCTGGCTGCTAAGTTTGGAGCTATGGCTAGAAAGTCTGAGCTTACCTTAGACTGGAAAGTAACAACTCCCAGTTTCATTAGCTAATATAGTGTGGGAACATGATGACAGCTTGTTATTATTTTCAGATTAATTTTCAGGTTAGTTAGAGGTGTTATCGGATTGGTCTGTCTGTATAGGGCTAACTGAATCCCGGTTTTGAATATTTATGCTAAGCTAACTTCGTTTATCACCTGCTGGCTGTTTTTCAGGCACAACTGCTCAAGCTGCCGTTGGCAAGAAAGTGATGCACAGATTTGTGTAGCTATTCTATGTGTTTTATGTCAGGCAAGGTTTTCTATTGTTCCTGTTTATGCTCAAACCCTCGGTGGTGCAGTAATGAATAACTTGGATATTTCAGTCCACTGGGGGATTCATGAAAACCAGGAACACATTTACACACCTCATTTCATCCTCTCCTTTTCCCAGCATCCATTTGTACAGAGTGCATCTGTCACGTTTCCCCTTTGGTTTCTTTTGTTGTGACAGTGTATATATGTAAAGTTTGTGTTGTAGATAAACCTGCATGGGTTTCTGTCACAATCAATAAGGATGCTAATTTGATAACGTTTTAGTCTCAAGCCTAATGGCACTGTCTAGATTACCACACGTGCGTGGATGTATATGTTGAGGTACTTACATATGCACTAACAAAAGCATGCAACACAAAAAATGGTCACCTCTTTGAATGCAGGAAGAGGTCGATGGACATTATGCATGACTAAATGCTACGATGATACTGGTCAGACCAGACCAAGTTAGGTACTGTAATAGGGCAGGGCGAGGGTGGGAAAGTTTATTTTTGCAGGATGGGGAGGGGTTATGTCTTCTACTGCTGCTTTCTTATCACTCTTGAGAGACTTACAAGGTAAACATTAACAATTGTAGCTTTTTCTTCTTTTTGTTGCGTCACAAAGAGTGTTCTGAAAGCTGTGTACTTATCAGATATATGCAAAAAAAGTAACAGTAACTGTGAACTAATGCTAAAAAATCCAGCTTCTTCCATCATAGCTCCATTTTTCCCCGTTCATCTTTTAATTTTGTGTTCACGTCATGTGTCCCTTTCCTGTTCTGTAAACTGTAATATGTCCAAAAGACACATGTCTCTGTAATGCAATAATTCGCTGCACCTTCTGAACAAAGAGCAATTCCTAATTATCCATCTTTCCTTCAGCAGCATACAAACAATTCCCTTCTTTTGATGTCCCAGTGACCTGATGTCCCTTCTTTCTTTTCCCAGTAAAGAGGAAAAGAAAGTCCATGAAGCCATCCCTGTCATAGAATCCATAAATATATGGATTTGATTGGTCAAAAGGGCCACATCTACAGTCAGTCGTAATCAATCCATGACTAACACATGCAAGAATCCTATCAATATAATTTAGCCAAGATGACAAATTGTTAAAAAAAGATGGAGATTTATACTGGTCTTAGGAAAGTAGTTCATTGTATCTTGTAATGTATAGAAGTCCTTTGTTTTTCTGGATGAACCACAGACTATTTGATTGCTTCGTTTTAAAAGTCTCATGATTTGTGAATTGCTAGTGAGAACCATCATTGCTGGAGCAACGCTCAAAAGTTAGAAGAGTGTTTCCTGTGAATTGTCGCTGGCTTTTTCTTTGTGTCATGTTTGTGATCTGTGTTTGCTCCATCTACTCAGGTATAGCTCTCGTAACCTGTGCCCATCTGTATCTGGTCACCCATGCTTCCTCAGATATGACAAACTGAAGCACTAGAAAAAACACTGAAAAAGGTTTTCTGTGAATACCATGTGCTCTGTTGTAGGGTTCCTTCTACAAAACTGCTGTCCTTGCTTTGTTTTTCCGAATGTGCTCCCTGTCTTCTCCTTGTATTTCTCCTCACCTTTCTTCTCTGTCCCAGTAACTGTATCTCACTTTCTATGGGACACCATCCATCCATTCTTCAAGCCAGAAAACTGAAGCCAAAAAGGAAAACGTGTAAATTAGAGCACCTTCGCATTGGAAAAACAAAAACTATTGGCCTGACAGTGGACTTCGCTGAGGATG
Source organism: Neolamprologus brichardi (assembly GCF_056152115.1). Classification (NCBI taxonomy): domain Eukaryota; kingdom Metazoa; phylum Chordata; class Actinopteri; order Cichliformes; family Cichlidae; genus Neolamprologus; species Neolamprologus brichardi. Next base: position 5,925,820 of record NW_028270136.1, on the reverse strand, counting down.
AAGATAGGAATGGACAATAAAAAGAATAAAAAAGAGGGTAATGATATGTTGTAAACAGATGCAGATGAACAAATGTGTTGAAAACTCGTGTCCTGAGTGGATTGTCAGCTGAGCAGCATCAAAGAGAGGAGATGGAGGAGGAAAAGTTTGGGCAACACAGAAAGTGTTGGAGGAGGAAAGAAAGAAGCACAAATCGCTTCTCCATGTAAGAATGTGTCCCTCACTATTGCTCTCTTGCACTGTTTGCTTCTTCTATGTACTTCCTCACATACTGTGTTTCGGTGTGACATTGTGTTATCTTCTTTTTTTATATTGTGTTGTTCTCATCTTTCATAGCCTTTGTGAGCACCACACCTGGGTCAAAGAGTGTTTGTGAACACTAACTATGGCTTATTCTATCCCACACAGGTGCAGGTCACTTATAGTTTGTCATTTGGCCAAACTGCGGCCAAATTAATAAATAAGGCAAACACTGCATGTCTGATGGTTAAAGTGGGATTAATTTCTAAAAATTCCAAAACTACTGTTATTTGGCCAAGGTCTGGTCTGTGCTTTGCGGGACACATCAGCTGAGATGTTCTGCTTTCAGTCTGAATTCCAACCCAGTCCTGATTGGCTGCAGTCCTCTGCTTTGAGCGCTGAATCTCTTCAATTTCACTTTCAGTCTCCGAGCTCAGTGTCTCTCAGCTTCTTGTCTGTCGTATAAGTATTTGTTCCATCAGAGGTGTAAACAGTCCCCCTCTGCATATTGTTACATATCTGTGTGTATGTGGGTCACAGAAAGAAACATGTGTGACATCCATGCTCTGTGGTATCAGTGTCCTTGCATGTTGGCTGGACTCTGTAAGCTTTGTGATGAAATCTTTTTTTCTCCTTTGCTTTTCAGTGTGTTTGGGCTATTATTTCCTTGCGTTGATGTGTCAGGTTTCAGTTTCCGTAATGTACAAACAACTTTTTACAGCCACCACTGGAGATCAAACATAAACAAATCTTTCTCTATTGTCTAACATAGATAATAGGTAATGCTAAAGGAACTCTCACAGCGACTACACTACACTAAAAAATCTGCAGCACAGGGGCAAAAACAGTACAGAGCAAAAAGGAAGGCAGATCCACAGAGAATGGAAAAATAAATTCCAGCGAATGTGTGAGGTTGGAAAGGGACACTGAGTCAAGGAAAAGGAGAAAAGCGACTTAAGTGAGAGAGATACGATCCAGTCATGTGAAAAACTAAGTACACCAATTTCTGCTTAAGTAGTAATTAACAGCCAGGTGCTGCTAATCAAATCCGATTCAGTGTCAACAGCGTGACCACCTTTGTAAAATGTTCTCAATCTGCTGGCCTGGAGCATTCAAGTGTTTGTTCATTTCAAAAAGGAAAGACATTAGTAACTGCAAATACAGACACACATGTCGGACTCCACAGGCTCCTGTTCGATTAAATGTTAAAGTATGCCGTGTAATGATTGGCAGGAAAAAGCCGCAAGTGTGGCTTAGCCCAAAAAGTTGAATTTGTCACTCATCCAGGTGACGTCTTCAGTCTCAGCTGACTGCAGGTTTCCCAACCTTATAAACAGCACATTTACACAACGACTGAAACCAGCACCACTGAATGAACAATGGGCTGGGAGGTCAGTTCCTTGATCATTAATATGCAAATTGGCATGACCATTGATCAACAACCTCTGATCAAAGCTCATTGATCAAAGGCCATCAATCAATGACCACAGAAGAAGTCACTTGGATGAGTGACCAAACGTTTCTCCCACTGAAAACGCTACGTTCAGGTCAACAGAATCAACCTTTTGGGATTTCCTTACCTGGATGATTGAGCATACATCAAGACAAGTATGGCTTAGGTTTGCAAAGTTGCATCTGAACAGATCACATAAATTTATGCACTTGGACCGACAGACCAAAGTGGAGACACACCGCATTCACCGCATGATTTGTATGTCATTGAATGAAATAAATATTTGATCGCCTACAGTCAAGGCAGAGTTCTTGCTCCCAGAAATTGGTTGTGTTGGTGGTTGTGGCACACAGATTATAATCAATCAATCAATTGATCAATCAAAAAAAATGACAGATACTCCTACTTTCGGTTTATGTGACTAAAGCATACCTATCCACATAATCAGATTATTTCATTCCAACCTTGCTTACCCTATTTTATAGCAGATATATATTTTACAAGGTCCTCCTTTGCAAGAAGGCACACGTAGAGACCCATCTTAAGTTTGGGAAATGTTGCAAGGCAACCAAGGCAACAAAGAAGACGTAAATATAAGTCATGGAGTTTTTCTTGATTTGTGATTGATATTCTGTCTCTATCAATTAAAATGACCATAGAAATTAGAGAATGTCCGTTTTTTTTTAAACAAACTTTTACATTCAACAGGGGATCAAACAGTTGTCCCACCCACTGTATATAGCAAGTATTTTAGAGTCAAGTTTTTATGTCTGATAACTAAATCCTGGCCCAAATAGGGTTGTGCAACAAATCAACATCAGAATGGCTGAAAAGGAAAAGAATTAAGGTTTTGCAAACCTAAGTAAACTTAAGCAACACCATAAAGAAACATGGTTCAAAATTCCCCGAGAACAATGTGAGAGACTGATAAAGGCAATTGCTTTAAGTTATAGCTGCTTGAAAGTTGTTGTAAAGGTACTGAACCATGGGGTGTACTTAGTTTTCCACAGGAAAGGCAACTGACAATTTTTGGAGGGTAAAAAGAGTTAAATTCAAAATGTATCAAGAAAAAGCAAAACTCAACCATGTACTTAAAAAAAGAGAGAAAACTTTAAGAAAAATCCAAAACATATTGAACCTTAAAGATCCAAATAAATTCACTTCCCATTGTTGCTGAGCCTTATATTTCTTTGGTAATTGAATTGATATCATATTGAACTATTACTCATTCCATCAACCCCAAGACTATCATAATGTCCCTGATTGTTTCTCCAAGAATGTATAAATCCTGATCAATCATGGTTCAGATTATTTGGATTAGGGTTGAATTCAAAGTGAAGTTTAGTGAGAAATGAATGCTTAATAATGCCTGAGGTGGGAAATTGTATTTCTGAAATATGTAAGTAATCATCTGCTGGACTAAGACATTAGAGAAATAATTATTATATGTCATTTTTTTCCCAAAAAAGGTCCAACAGGAGGCTGTCTGGGAGAATCACCCAGAAGCAGTTTGCTCTTTGTTTTAGTCATCGTAAAACAGGAGTGGTGTAGGAAAGCAAACAAAACAGCAAATGAAGCATGGATATAAATATCAGCTCAAACTGCGCGCTAGGCACCAAAAGTAAAA